>NW_006296616.1:444324-466133 GCF_000327345.1 Myotis davidii | reverse complement strand
CTAGCATATAGTACCTGAGTCCATGAGCTACAGACAGAGTTGCTATGTGAACTGCAACGGCCGAACACAATCATGCATGTCAGGAATTGCAGCTACTTCCAACCCGACCTTAGGAATTTGAGAACCAACACCCCTGAGTGACGGCATTTATCTAGGATACGTGCTTTCTAGTGAGGCCACCTAGCTATACAGCAAACCTGGGCAGGGCTTCCACATTATCGTTCATTCCTGGGTAGTTAGAGTTTATGTTGTACTTAGTGCAGGTTTTTTTTATTTTTTATTCTCAAGTCACTACCACAAATGCCATGCATTTCAAAATTGCTTAATGTGCCGTGCACTTTGGCCTGCACTGTCTCTCCCAATCCCTATTCAACAGGAGCCCAGAAAACCAAAGCACGCAGTACCTAACACACCACAGACAGTAAGTGAGGAACTGCAATTTAAGCCAAGTTTAAGCCTTCAAAATCTGTATCTTTTCCAATGCGCTTCTCTGACTCTATGGAGATGCTGTGTTATCCTTTGTTTTTAATGATGGCCTTTCTGCTAGGTTTGTGGGCCTGGAGTGGGGAGATTGAGCCTATTGAGGGCTCATTTTAATGTAGACATTAAATTAGAAATGACTGTTGGGGCAAAAGTTGTTTAGAGCATCTGTTCCTTGCCTACACTTTAGAGGATTACCGCACAAGAGTGGAGGAAGGGATCTCTAATCTCCCAGACAGAAGGAAGCTGGCACTCAACTCATCAAATGGCTTGTTTTCATGATGCTTCGCAGAATGCTGCCGAGCACTAAGCTGTCGACTGGCATCAACTGCTGGAGACTTTATAGTTGAAGACGTTTTTCAAGCAAGTGCATGTGTTAGAACCAAAAGGAATAATTAAGGCCTTGAAGTAAGAAGAAGTCATTTTAACTCAGACCAACAGCATGGGACATGATCTAAATAGGACACACACACAAGAGGACCACAGGGAGGTCGAAAGATGATTGGCCATACTTGCTGAAGGTTGTCAGGGCCCCATTTGTTGAAGAGCTAGAAACGAATGCCAACAAGTTGTATAGTTCATGTGCCTCTTCTTATTCAAGCAAAATTTACTCTCAACAATTTCTCCTCAGGTAAAAATTTATGAGCGATTATTAATGCCATGTGGAAAAAATAGACTCAAAAGGGAAATACAGTACTTATTTATAATTACACTAGAGGCCCAGTGCATGGATTTGTGTACATTGAAAGGAAATTAATTAGAAGAAATATTTTAGAGGCTGGGGAGGGATCATGGGAGGGCTCCAGGGAGTGTTCAGCCCATATTGCCCAGTCCTGATCAGCCAGACCCCAGCAGCAAGCTAACCTACCTATCACAGCATCTGCCCCAGGTGGTCAGTGCACGTCATAGTGACAGGTTGAACAGTCAAATGGTCGGACACTTAGAATATTAGGCTTTTATATAGATAGATAGATAAATAGATAGATAGTGGAGTTCACTAAAAAAAAAAGTTTAATGCTGAAGAAATCATCTTCTAGAATAAGCTTGTCAAACTCAAAGGCTAACAGGGGCCAATAAACAAGGTTTAAGTTTATTTGGGCCACAAAGAAACACAAGCTTCAGTTTTCATAGAAACATAGATTTTGAAAAAATATAGTATAAACTAGAATAAGAGCAATGATAAAACGAATGTTTTCTTACATACTGTTATATTGGCTGGGCTGCAAAAATATTCGTTGTGGGCTGCATGCAGCCCGCAGGCCTCGAGTTTGACAGGCTTGTTCTAGAATTTTAAGCGGTTTCTTGGGAGTTGTGTAAACTGGCACAAATCAATAAAAACCCTCGCAATGTATCTGTCACAAGTCAGGACGATTTTAAAATACAGAATGTATTTCAATGAAGGAAAATAGGTAAATCAGACTATTCAGGACTGATCTTTATCAAATCACCCAAAGGATACATTGCTTGATGGCATACCACCATATGCTTCCACATAGATTACAACCAGACTCTACTCCTACAGATGCAAAAACCTGGTTAAAAAAACAAACCAAACCAAACCAAACCAGGAACACCACCACACTCACACGTCCTGCGAATGAGGCTCATTGCTGCTTGGGTGTGCGTGTGCTACCCAGCCGTGCTAGCCAGGGTTTCTAGTCTGGTAGATTTTACCCCTTGTTCAGAAGATGTGTCTTTTCTGTAGAAGAGAGAGCAGAGCCGCTCAGATGGCCAGCGCGGTTGCTTTGAAATGTACCCAAGGGAAGGCTGAGGCACGCCCATGCCCTTGTCGGGGGGCTCTTTTAAATCGTTATGCTGTACACTTTAAAGACCGAGGCTGACAAAATAGCCTCCAGGACTGAGGGCACTTTGTACATAACCCGTCAGATGTCTGGGAGAAGTAGCTGATTGTTTACCTTCGAATTGCTTTCCCTCTGAGGGAAGTGTGAGTTAACATTACAGCATTCCATGGGGAGGGGTGCCAAGCTGCAGACATCCTTTAGGGGAGCCTTCTACCCAGGGAACAGCCGCTCCTTTATATGGCTAGTAAATCCGTGGGTTGATTCTGCAAGGATCATAGGATCCCAGCTTTGGCAAATCAAGCAAGTGGATTATTCTAAAACAAGTCAAACCATACCCAAAGCTGGGTTCCACTGGCTCATTCTGCTGTCATAAAGGTGGTTCACACTAGAGAAAAATAATTACATATTCAGAGAATGTAAGTAGTAAAGCTGAAGATAAGTTAATTAACAAAATTTACATCACATCCTACATGACCTGTGATAGAATGAATGTCAGGAACAGTGCAGAGCAAACATTTGGTTTACAAGCATTCTCTTTCTCTAGGATGGCTAAAAAAGTTTCTCTAGAGCTTTCTTAATAGAAAGTTCACAATCTGTCTGAAGTTTATATTACTAGTTAACAACTAAGAGGTTTTTCCTCCCCTCCCAGAATGAATATTTTACACATATTTTATATTTAACTGGATTTAATTTGCTGAATGTTTAGGTTAATGAGAACAATAATGTGAAAATCATCTTCTTTTGTGTATAATGCAGTTAAGTCGATGTTCTCATATTAGTATATTTGTAAAATAAAGGTGATTTGCACTATATCTACTATTCCATAATCTATTATTTTCCTGTCATACTCAAACATGGAATCTACTTAAATATCTCTAATCCCAAACCACACCACTTTCATCCCATTAGCACAATATTTCATTCTGTTTATGAGATTCCAAAAGCCATTTTAAGCATTTGTATAATGAGGCACAGTGCAAACACAAAAAATAAGAACATGGATGTAGCAAGGCTTCTACCTAGTCTCTATTTGCTCCATGTTATAACTTTTCTCCTCCATTAAACATGAAAGTCAGACCTTTATTCCTGCCAAAGTTTATTATGTATTATGTGCTTATGTCAATGTGATCCTTTAGAAACAACCCCAGATATTGTGTACTACTTCTTAGTGGTCACTGAGTATCACAATTTCTACACATAATCTTGTTGAGTATTGAAGGGACTGGCAAGAATAAGAATAATGAGGGGAAGTTTTTCGAACAGATACACCTGTTAAATTTACCCATCTTCTTTCTTTTAATTTTACTTTTGTGTGTGCTTCAAATGGAAATAAATTAATAGTTGAACATTATTGCTGTTCAATATGCAATGATATACCTTATGGTCTTCTCAAATCTCAAAGTAATTTCCACGGAAAAGGGCTACGTGCTGCTCCTTTTGAAGATTGTCCGTGCCCTGTACTGACAGCCATCGTATCACTTACTCCATTATGTTGTCTATGTTGTTGCCCTTTGTTTGCTTTGCTTTCGTATTTTCATACTAGCCCATAGTTCCTTTAAGCAAAAACTATGTTCTATTAATCTTCGTACTTCCGTGTCCACTGCCTGCATCAGCAGTGTCTCCGAATAAATAGATATTGAATGACTACTGAAGCTCTAACATAATGTCATCAAAGAATATGATACAACAAAGTTTTCATAACTGCACTGACTTATGTGGAGCAAACAATGTTGCTCAAGGGAGTGAACAGAAGCACTTTATAGATAGCTGGCACTGTTGGAGTGTATCCCGTAAGTTAACAGAGGGGAGGCACTGTAAATAGTCTAACACAAGTTTTTAGAAAAGAGATAATCATTCTCGGTTTAAATTCCAATCCATGAAATGTTACATTTCTATAAGGCGTGGGTAGACTTAGTGAGATGAAGCCAACTGAAAGCCAGAGGGGTGAGGGAAGGCTCAGGGAAAGGCAAGGGAATGGTTCCTGGGCTCCTGAAGCACAACCCAGGAAGCTGATGATATATCAGAAGATGGAGGGGATTCTGGGTGAGAACACATGAACTTTCCTCAGTGCCTTCTCATAAGAAAGAAGATCCACATTGTTTGTGTTAGAAAAACATGATGATTTTGTAAGTGTGAGTACTAGACTCATCATTAGTAGACTATTACATATGCATCACTGTAATGATTTTATTATACCTTAACTTGTCTTTATTAGCTGAATTCTATCTAGTCTTGAAAGAAATATTATTCATAGAGATATTGAAAATAATCAACCCTTTAATGTTCTGAAGTTTTGTTTAGCCCTTCAGGATGCCCAACCCCACACCCCTGTGAAAATATTGGCAAACTTTTGTTTCGGTAGCAGCATGCTCATGTAGGTGTTTCTCTAGTTCCTCATTTACTTTTCTTGTAAGACCCATGTTATTCAACACATTCTTCTGTATCTAAGTAATTCCAAAATGACAAGCTCACACCATGTTCCCTTGCTCACACATTTCCTTTTCCCAGGCCCATGGAGACCAGGCTTCATCCTTTACTTTGAGGGAGGGGACGTGATGTGCAGAGTAAAGACGTTCTCTCCGGGGCTCCTATGAATACTGGCAGCCAGTCTTCCTTGGTACCTGCTCATTATGAAATGCCTGAAAACCTTTGATATGACAAACATATTTCTGTAACATGTAACGGCACAACACATTTTTCCATATGTCTGTTTTCTTTCATTTTTAGACATTTGTTATCTAAATAGTGACATGATGCATTGAGTGGGGTGTATATACGTGGGTATGCTGTCAAGAGTCTGGATTTCTGCTCTCAAATATAGAGCACATGAAATTAAGGGGAAAAAGCAACAACACAAACTTAAATTTAAAAAACTGTTTTGTTTGTTTAGGGGTAGCAATGGCTTAAATATAGAGAACCACAAGAGTTAAAAACAAGTGGTTTCATTTGATAATAGTCATGTGACTAGGATCCTAATTTTCTGTTTATTCTTATGATTGGTATTTTTAGCATCATGGATAGTTTGGTGTAGAGATAGTCTTTTTAAAGTAACACAAATATATATGAAATGCTCCTTTCTTGGGAATTAAATATTATACCTTGATACTAAGTTTGTGTGCCTGATTGAGAAATAGATTCTTTCATTATAATTACTGGTCATTAAAAAGTGATGATATAAATGTGCGATTCATGACAATCAAATACAAACCTTTTAGATAATAAAACAGATAAACACAGTCATGAATATTTGCATTACAAAAGGATACAACTTCACCCACAAAAATGATTAGCTGCTGAGTTCCCTTAAATAATCCACTTTCCAAAGTTTTAAAAATAGGGTTGGATTTTTTTTTGTTTATTATAATTTTTATTTTTATTTATTTTTCCTAATTCCATTTATTTTTTAAATTTAAATTCTTTATTGTTTAAAGTATTACATAAGTCTCCTTTTCCCCCCACTGACCTCTCCCCGGCTGCCCCCATCCCCCAGCACATGCCCTCATCACCCCTCCCCCTGTCCCCCATTTGTGCCCATTGGTTATGCTCATATGCATGCACACAAGTAACAGGGTTGGATTTTAAAAGCAATTAACTTTTAGAAACACATCTTTCTATAAAGTTAGGCAAATATTTAGAGTATATTCCCACACTTTACAACTTACCAAGCTGCTCAATTTTATTCCGTTGGCCCATTTAGGTTTTGGGGGAAGTAAAATGATGAATGCAATTGCAGATATTTTGGGGGGTGGTGGTGAAAAAAATGTATTTTGTAAGGCAAAGTTCAGTAAATGCAAAAGCCACTGGATCTTTAAAGACAACTTCAAAACCATGTCTTCCTGAAATTCCAGCAAATCAAACATGGAAGTACTTTACCTAAAACAATACTATTTTGTTGTTGTTGTTACTTGTGTATACCTAGAACAATACTATTTTTTTGGTTAGTTGTGTATGACAGTGCAAGAGATCAGTGAACAGCAAAGATAGTTTTTCCCTTTTTGACAGATAAGAGACAGTAAAGAAAAATGAAAGAGGGTTGCCTGAAGCAGCATCCAAAGCATTAAATTTTGTTTCCCTTCTTGTCATCTGGGCACCTGGATTAACTTATCTTTTTAAACACATTGCTGAATTTGAAATATAAAAACCAAAACCAAAACCAGTGTAATCATTAAATAATATGGCTGACTATTAGGAGAATGAATAGAAATAGTATTTTTTATTATTTTCTGTAACTCATTGCTTTGGAGAAAGGAAGCGTGAGGAAGGAGTGGGGGATGGTAATGAGAGAAAAAGCAGAATGATCTATGATATTATAGTTCTATGTCCAGAGCCTGATAAAAATTGAATTGGGAAAAAAAACTTCAAAACATCAAGGAAGCATTTGGGATTAATACTAGTAATTGTGCCTTTGGGTCAAATAAATGGTAGAATGTTAGAGCTGGAGAAGCCAATGATTTATGGTCCATAAATCTTTCTACAAAATATTTCAAGTCCATATACTTCTTCCCATACCCACCGCCACCACTTTGGTTCAAATCTTTGTCATCCATAACATGGATTATTTACAGCCTGGTCTCCCTGTAGCCACACATGTCTCTACCCACTTTCCTCTGTACCAATCACATCACTTCCCAATTTTTAATTCTTCAACAATTCCTACTATACCAATAATATAGCTCTAAACACATAATGTGGCCTGTGAGACCCTGCAAACCTGGCTTCAGTCTGCCTCACCATGATGTTTGTTTGTTTGTTTATTTGTTTGTTTGTTTTTCTCACTGGTATAGGTATGTGCTAAGGAAGATTGAATTTCCCCATGTCTTCCTTTTATCAGTTATGAACGCTTAAGTTACAAGTGACAGAAAGCCCTACTCAGAGTGGCTTAAGACTAATTTTAATGGTGGTGATGATAAAAAAGCATTTCTATTCAGGAGGGGCTCTGCATGTTTAAATGCTTCTAACTCCCTCAAATTCATTTGTCAAAATCCCAATGCCCAATGAAATGATATTAGAAGGTTGGACTTTGGGGAGGTAGTTAAGTCATGAGGGTGGAGTCCTCATAAATGAAATTAACATCCTTTCAGAAGAGAACTCACAATAAGGCAAATAGAAATCGTTCTTAGGGAGAGGATAATAGTATACTGTTTTCTAGGGCACTACGAGATCAATGGATAATCACAATTCACAAATGCTTCATCATTCTCATTCTCAGGTAACTCAATTAAAAATGGTTTCATTAACCTCAGCTCTAGTGTTTCTTGTAGAGCGGCAGGACCACTGTCCGGGTCAAGGCTTTACCCACTACTTGTTTCATAGGTGATAGTGACAAATCACTGATCCAGGTTAGATGCTTGCTGAAAGGCAATACTTCTGGTGTCATCATTCATTTTTTTTTTTGGACTCTGAGTTGATTATGTATTGATCTTTGCTAAGATCCTTGATTGACATTCTTAATCAGGAATAGCCTTGCTGCTTCTAAGTCTTCAGGAATAATGGCAACCAGTTTGGTAATATTAAATGTATCCTTATATAGGGTATATCTCATAATGGAGCACCATGTAGCTTTTAAATAAATGAGGCATGTAGATGTATGCATACTCTCACAGAAAATTATCCCCGATCTTATTAAAGGAGAAAAAGCAAGTATAGAATAATGTACATAATATTATTATATTTGTGCTTCTAGATTTAATATTTCTGAAGTGACACATAAGAAAATGCTAGCAATAGTTACTCTAAAAGAGTATACCTGAAGGGAAGCTGGAATAAAAGGGGGCATTTACATTTCAACTTACAACCTTCCACACTATTTGGATTCTTTTAATCATAACCATGAACATTTTTACAATAAAAACCACAATTTGAAACAGATTAGTAAAGGCTGTTTATAGTAAATTCTTTCAACGCAGGAATCTAAAGAGCCCAAATTGAATTTAATTTCTAATGAAACACAAAAGGAAAATGTCTCAACATGCTCCATTCTGCTTCAATTCTTCATCTCCAGAGTGGCAGGCCACTCTGAGATAAGTGTTGTCCAGTGCTTTAGGCCATTGCCATTCATCTCATCCTCCATGCTGTATCCTGGTGTGGACACTTATCCATCCTCATCCTTCTCTGTAGGCTAATAATTGGAATCTCTCTCTCTGGCCAATGTTCTTCTGCCTGGCCCACTGAACTCATGGGTCTGCCATCAACAAACTACTTCAATCTTCTACTTATTTTATGAGCATCCCTTTCATCCGGTTGCATTAACTGAAACTTAGTTGTGCATTGAAAATGTTATTTTCACTACTTCCCTGTTAAGTAGAACTTGATTATTGTCCCATATTTTATATCATGTACATGAGTGTCCTCCTTCCTCCATATTGCTCCCCAATTCTCCTCTTAGAAGCATTTTGAAGTGTTTACTCCTCTTGTGTCATCTTCGTTCATTGATTAGTATTATTAGATCTAGCCCACTGATTCCCTCAGCACTATGGCCACTATTAATATAATTGGTGATTTGAATGTTCACAGTTCCTGACACACCCATCTGTCTGACCTCTTTAATTAGTGATCTTTTAGTTTCAATGACCTCAGCCACCCACTCAAGTGGCCCTGCCCGTTTCCTAACAACACCAAAAATGGGAGCAAATCCAAAATCGCTGAGTAAAACATCCTACCCTTTGGCTTTTATTACTATGCTTTCCACCTCACTTTCTCTATTCTTCCTCCCCCAGCACGTCTTGAACCTCACTGATACCTCCAATCTGTGGACTATGTTTTTACTCGGTGTCATTTCCCTCATGTTCTCATTCCCCACTTAACTCGGCCTAAATTCCGTGATTCAGCATTTAACATCTCGTTGCAAATAACCTTGATTTCCTTTAAACACTCTTCTCTCATCTTGTTTGGAAAGCATCCAAGACTAACTATTTATGTGTTAAATCTAACTATTCATGTTCTCATTTCTGTACCAGAGAAGTTAAATAGTGTGAGGGGGGAAATCACATATCTATACTGAATGGGCTCACTTTGCACATTACTCTACTATCTGGAGATCTTATTGCATTTAACTGCCTTTACTTGGTTTCATGTTTCCCATCTGGGATGATTATTTCATCTCTCTCTCTCACGCGCGCTCGGGCGCTCTTGATTAATCTTCACCCAAGGATATTATTTTTTTATTGATTTTTAGAGAGAGTGGAAGGCAGAGAGAGAGAGACAGAGAGAAACATCGATGTGAGACACATAGATTGGTTGCCTCCTGTACACACCCTGACCAGGGCCTGGGAACCTGAAATATTGAGGTACTTGCCCTTGACCAGAATCTAACCTGGGACCCTTCAGTCCATGGGCTGACACTCTATCCACTGAGCCAAACAGGCTAGCTCAACCTTCTCTTTTTTTTGTTACAATCTCTAATCTCCCATTCCTAATGCACTCTCAGGTGATAACTTCATTGAAGATTTCACAGAAGAAAATAGAACTACCATATCTTTCCACTATTGATTTCACCATCCTTTTACATTGAATTCCATACATTCTATATTCTTCTTATTAAAATAAATGTCCTTTGTATTATTAAAAATCTTGACTTCTATCTTGCCTTCCTAATTTGTTCCAACAATGGTACACTCTCTCTCTGCATTACCAATTTCTCCTTATGAACTGACTCATTCTAATTGGCCTACAAACATGACTTAACATACATCTTAAAACAGAAACAAAAACCTGCCTTAACCCAAAGTCTTTTTTGGCTTCTATCTGACTTCTATGTAAGTCTTCACAAACAGGAGCCCTGCAAATAGTTGGCTATATAATTCTCTCTCTTTGTATCTCTTTGTATTCTTTGGAAGACTTTTTACATAGTCTTCCAAATAAACTTAAAATTTCAAGTTCCAAAATAATATTCCCATTGGCATAAACTTGGCATACAATGGGAGCGGTTTTGAAAATTAGAGAGAAGTTGGCTGAGTTGCTGGAGACCCTTGGTTTGAAGAGAAGGTACGAATGAAAGTGGGAACTAGCCTGGACCTAAAAAAGAGACCTAAACCTGAGTGGTGGAAGGACCTAGTAAAACAGTTTGCTAGCATCTGGTGTGCTGCAGTTCATATTCTCTTCTCACTGCCCCTAAAGTGACTTATTAGGACCAGGAGCCCACACTTCTATACATAAATATCGTCAGATATTAAATGTTGAAGTCTATAATGAAACTTTAGTCAAGACAGATTATACTGTAGTTCCTGAATATACTGCAAGCCCATTGCTATAATTTTGCTGACTTACTACTCAAAGTATGACTGAAGATGTTATCTTTGAGTAATGAAGTGTTATGTGATTTGGGTGTTTTTAGAAATGCTTTTTCTCCCTCCCAGTTAGGTCATTTGGAGCGTTCTAGCTAATGGCTGCCAAAATGGGGTCATGTGAGATTATAGTCACTGAATTCAGCATCAGAGACTTCCATCCATGGCTATCTACCAGATGCTTTCTCCCAAATATTACCTTTTTTCTTGGTGCAAAGACTTAATTGTATTGCCTTTTTCATTAATCTCTGGGGCTAACTTGGCCATGTTTTACTGAAAAGTTTCACACCTATCTGTTTCCCATCTGATTCTCAGGTTTTCTCATAATGTCCAAGCAACTTTTTCTCTCTCTCTCTCTCTCTCTCTCTCTCTCTCTCTCTCTCTCTCTCTCTCTCTCTGTCTCTCTCTCTCTCTCATCCACGGACTAGCCCATACATTCTTCCAGTATACCACTTTAGAGCTCCAGTGTCTAATACCATACCTGGTTCTCAGAACGCATGCAAGGAATGTATGTAGAATAATGTATACTTAGAAATAGAGTTTTTTAGCAAGCTATATTTTTCCAGGTATTTATCGATTACCACGTCAGACATTATATTAGGTGCCGTGGATAACAGTGAACAAGACAGACAAAATCCTGCCTTTCAATATGTCATATTCTAGTGAGAGCAAACCATAAATCCCTGAACAATTGCATTAGTAAAATAATTTCCAAAACACAACATAGACCAGGGATGAGGACCAAGTTCAGCGCCTCAGGTAAAATGTAGAAGAATAAAAAAAATTGGGCCTGGCCTGTGTAGCTCATTGGTTGAGCTTCAACTCGGGAATCAAGAGGCCACAGGTTTGATTCCTTGTCAGGGCACATGCCAGGGTTGGGGGCTTGATCTCCTGTGGGTGTGTGTGTTTGCCAGAGGCAGCCGATCAATGATGTTTCTCTCTCATTGATGTTTCTTTTTCTCTATCTCCCTCCCTTCCTCTCTCTCTATAAAACCAATACAAACATGAAATAAAAAAAGAGGTTGAGAAGTGAACATAAGAGACTGAGAAATAGATGCCACTGAGACAGGTGGCAATCTAAATGGTTGTGGTGATGTGAAAGACTAGAGAATAGGATTTAAGGAGAGAATGCTCAACTGTGTCACATGCCACTGAGAGTTCAAGTGAGAAAAAGAGATCAAGTGAGAAATGGTCATTGACTTTAGCAAAATATAGATCATTGGTTCTAGTTATTGTCTTTTGTCATGTTGTGTCAGCTCTTATGATTAAAATTCCAGATAGGTACATTGAGACTGACCTGGATGAGGTGATTAGACCATCACTCTTGCTTCAGCAGATTGAATTATATTATTGACAACCCCATACAAACTCCATGGAAGAAAGGATTGACAGTACTTCCCTAAAGAAGGTGGAGGTATTGTTAGTAGAAAATGGTTAGATATGATGTTAAGAGGTAAAAGAGCAGCTATTCAACACAATAATATAGAAATACTCAAAGTAGTGATGGAAAGATGGGTTACAACATTTTAAAAACAATTGAATGTGTTTTTTTAAAAAAAGAAGTTTAGTCCATACCCTATATCACACATAAAAATATATTTAAGTGTGTAAATAGTAAAACAATATTAACAATAATGACAAAACAATGCTGAAAATTTGACAGAATACATTAGAGAATGCTTGTGTGATACTGAAGTGTGAAAGGCCTTACTAATTAAGTGACAAAAAAAGCTACACAGGAAGAAAGTGATACATTTAAATTGGTAAACATTTTTAATTCAATAAAACAATAAGGTTGAAGGATTTGCAGGGTGAAGTGATGAGGAGAGTTAGATGTTGAACTCAGTTGGAGGTGGTGAATAATGATTTTTTTTACTTGTTAACCCATAAACTTCTGTATTTTTTTTACAATAAGCATCCTATATCAGGGGTCCTCAAACTTTTTAAACAGGGGGCCAGTTCACTGTCCCTCAGACCAGTTGGAGGGCCAGACTATAGTTTAAAAAAAACACAAAACTATGAACAAATTCCTATGCACACTGCACATATCGTATTTTGAAGTAAAAAAACAAAACGGGATTTGTATTTGCATGTGGCCCGCGGGCTGCAGTGTGAGGACCCCGATGCTATATAATAAAAGCCTAATATGCTAAGTGTCCAACTGTTCGCCGTTTGACCATTTGACCAGTCCCTATGATGTGCACTGACCACCAGGGGGCAGACGCTTCAACCAATAGGTTAGCTTGCTGCTGGGGTCTGGCCAATTGGGACTGGGCGAGATGGGCCGCACATGCCCTGGAGCCCTCCCACAATCCCTCACTGACACGGTTGTGCACCAGGCCTCTAGTTTATTATATTATATTAAAAAAAGTAACCAAAGGCAAAAATTGATGGTGACAGATCTATATCTATATCGTCTATATCTATTATAACTATGTCATCTTGGCATTTGTTACCATTGGTATTCTCTTCCCTCCAAGGTTACTTGTAAAGTGAGAGGCCAGCTACCCATTTTCCCACTTTATTTGGTGCTCAGTACCAGGAACATAAAGAGTAATCAATAAATGCTTATTTTTTGTTTTTTGTTTTTTAAGCTAAAAGTGGTTTTAATAAGTCTCTTCTACTAGTAAACACTGTATACAAATAGATATAAGAAACCTTTTAAAAATCCCAAAAATATTGATTCAAGATTTCTTTGATAAGATCATAGTTTGAAACATAGATTTTTGTCTTTCAATTTTATTTTAGAAGTTTGATACTTTCAAAACTGCCAGCAACTTCTGTACCTTTATCTAACACTTAAGAATTCTTGTGCCTCAAGGGGGACATTTTTCCACCTTTAATTTGTCTTTAACTGGCTGATATTCTTTACAGTGACTATTTCTAATGTCACCCTACATCTATTCCTACATTTCTTTTGACATCAGATCCCCGCATTTATGGCCAACGAGAGGGCCTACTACATTGTTATTGATCTAAGGTTTGGACTCCTTAATCAAACTGGTGAATCAGAAGCTCTCTAGTATTTTCATATTTAGCAGAGATAACCAGAAATGATGGCAACATCTTAGAAGGAAGGTCCACAGATGCCTGTTGTTCAAATACTGCCCTTCTCAAATCTGAGCTATCTAGCTCTTCCTTCAATTAGTGAGCCCCCATCAGCGTCTTCCCATTAAATCACTCTTTCTTTCTCTACCTTATTATTTGATTATTTTACCACTCATCTTAGTCTCTGTACACTTTTAGTTGTGCCACTGTGATTTCAGCATCAATCTGGCTATTCTTTCACCACTAGACCTTTTCGAGTCTCTAATGTTCTTATTCTTCATTCCAGGTAAATTACAAATTTGAATGGTCATTAAAATAGCTGAACCCCACCATCTCATGTTCAAGTATATGGCTTTCTGACCACCGCCCTTTTAAAAATTTAGTTCAACCTTGAACCCAGTAACCTCACAGGAACTTTCTGACCCATTGACTCTACGCTTTGTTCATTGTCATTCATCCTTCTCCAATGACCTTACATTCCTTCTTTAATGGGTCAAATCTGACCCAGTATTACAATTATTCCCTTGTTATATTCTCAATTCTTTGACCTTCTCTCTTTCTGTCAAAACTTTTGGCAAAACCCTCAAACCTGATTAAAACTAACTGCCCCTACTCAGTTCTTGCATCCAAGCTGCAGAACATGGCTGGGAAAACACAATCATACTGATTATTCACAATTCACATTTATTACTGTAGGTTGTAGAATTATTAAGCCTTATGATATTGTTTGATTCCTAGTGTTACCTACAACCCCAATATTTATTTCTCTAATCTAATAACTTCTGTTCACAAGGCTATTTCACTCATTCTCTCTCTTCAAACTCCCTATAACTTCTCCCCACTTTTTATTACTAGCTGATAAGAATTTTTCATTATTAGCTGATGAATTCTTATTTCATGAAGAATTATTTCAAGCATCTACATAGTTCAACAAGGGAAAAAAATTCAAATATACCTATTTTTACCCATATATTTTGCTTTCCTTCTCAATTCTCAGTCCTTCTAAGGCCAATTTCTCTTTTGCCTTGAACTTCATCCATTTGTGATAAGGATTTTGTGCCTGAAATTATCTATACCTAAAGCCTCATTGCTCTTTCCTTACTTGCTACAACATACATATAAAAATGATATAACATGCATCTTGTAAAAATTGTCCCATAATTCTTTACCTCTTTGCAGTTTTGTTTTGTTGCTGGTTTTTAAAGTAAACCTACGTAAAAATTGTCTAAATTTACTGTCACTTCACTTTCTATTCCGTCATGTTTGATTGAATTTACTCCAATGAAACTTTTGCCCTAACTTAAATAGTTTTTCTCAGGGTTACTAATGATAAATTTAGTGTTTCTCAATCTCCATCCTAACTGCTCTCTCAGCAATAATTGACACAGTTAATTGATCCTGTTTTCTTGAGATATTTTCTTCACTTTAGTTCTAGCATTTTCAACTTTCATTTATCTTTATCCTTCTTGGATTCTTCATTGAATCATTCTTATGTTTCAATCTCTAAATATTGGAGTATGTCAGTGTTTATTTCTTAGGTGTATTTTATCCTCCATCTTCAATCAGTAAGTGATTTCATCCAGTTCTATGGATTCAAATACAAGAACTCTCAGATTAATTTCCATAGCCCCGACTTGCGTGTCCAACTACTTATTCTATATTTTTACTTGGATATCTAATTGAGATCTCTACTTAATATGTACAAAACCAAAGTTCTTGATTCCACTGCAACTTGCCCACCCTGGTGTTCTCCATCTCAGTAAATGGCAAATCCATTTTTCCAACTATCTCAGACCACACATTCTCCATTTGATACACATTTATGGAGTGCTTACTATTTGTCAAGGACTGTTCTATGTGCTTGAACACATCAGTGAACAAAACAACTGAAGATCTCTTTTACTGTACTTACATTTTAGTAGTAATCATAAGCTTAAATACATGCCTTTCTCTTTTCTCTTATATCCAAATCCATCAGCAAATCTTGGCTTTTACCTTTCACATGTTATACATATTTCAATCACTTCTCTTAATCCCATTCCTACCTATGTAGTCCAAGCTACCATTTCCCATGTGAACCAATCAGGTTATAAGTGGTTCCCTTGCTTTGACACTTGCATACCTACAATGTCATTTCCTTACAGCAATAAGACAGATTCTTTGAAATAGAAGTTAACAAATAATACTCTGCTATTCAAATCCCTCCAATAGCTTTTTGTCTCACTCAGAGCAAACTCTAAATTCTTAACTTGACCTACATGCTCAATGTGATCTGCTCTCTGCTATGTTTATGGATTTGCCTCCCCCTGGAACATTTATTTTCTCCACACTGATCTCTTTGCTCATCCTTGAATATTCCAAAATGTTCCTGCCCCAAGGTCTTTGCACTTGCTTTTATAACTTTTAAAAAATGCTCACATTTTTTGCTCTCTCGTTTCACTCTGGTCTCTGTTCAAATGTTCCGTTATAAAAAAAATAATTTAATTGAACCCCAATGTAAAATAATGCCCACCCCAGTCACGCTCTCCCTTACCCTATTTTACTTTCCTCCATGCATTTTTCATTACCCGGCATATGGTACAACTATCAGTTTATTGCACCTCTCTTCCTCTCCCCCGCTTAGAATACGAGTATCATAAAAGCAGGAGTCAAAGTATCCCAAGAGCCTAGAGTAGTACCTGCACATTTTGGTAGTTCATAAATAATTGTTAACATATTTATTGAACAACTAGTCAAAGTTGGCTTTTTCCAAAAATACTAAAGGGAAATTCTATTGAATTTCCTGTCTTTATTTAAATATTTCCCATGATCCAAAAAAGACTCTACTCATTCTCAGTCTTCTCTTTCTGTGAGGATGTAAGAGAACTCATAATTATAAAAAAACTTGTTCATATTTGGTTTGTTTTCCGTAAGGTATTCCACTTCCTTAGCTAAGTCTTGCCTAATATTGACTCACTGTAGTGCACTGAAGTAACTCCTATGTAACAAAAATGTCATCAAATCCACAGGTAGTGTTGGATGAATACTGCTGCTCTCCTCCATCTCTGCTCACTGAGGCTATATATATATATATATACTTCTTTAACCGTTTCTTATGAAATTTCTAAAGCTTTTAAATTGCTTTTACTTTTCTTTTCTGAATTCTCCCCCAAATTGGTGATCCCTCCCTTTCTACTCATCATGGCTCTCAGGTTTTCTTCCTATTCCCAAGAAAAATGAATTCTTAGCTAAACAAGCATGGGGCAAAAGTACATTACAGTTATTTGTATGGAAAATGATACAATAAATAATAAATAATAAAACAAGAATAAACTATTTTGCGTACTAACAACTGTAGACCTACTTTTGCCAATCCCTGTATGTCTGAAGGAAATTCAAATAGGATTTTTTAAAAAGACAATTACTAGAATAATTTTTAAAACCTGGAATATTTATTCCCCTCTCATTTGTTTGGACTCTGATACTTTCTCTTCTTGCTACCTTTCCTTTAAAGTTAGACTCTTTTGTACACACAACCCGAAGTTTAAATATATAACAAAGAAGATAGAACCGTATGCCAGCTCAATACACAGTGCTTTACACAACCCTGGCAATAGATAATACTGTATTGGCATGCTAGTCCAATTCTTTTCTTGCCTTACGCATGTATTTGTAAAAGTTTACTCATATATTCATTCCTTATATTTAATAAATATTCAGTCATATGTTTCTTGGGTTTAGTATGGAAGCCTGAAAACCGGGTGAGATTTGGCTTTTTTATTCTATCCTTTAGGCTGCCATACAGCAGGTTCCTTGCAATATACTGATAGCACTTTGAATCTTTCCAAAAAGGATGGGTCATATGGACTAGAAAGCAAAAGCATTAGAACTACATGGAATCCCATAGATTATGTGACCCTTATACAAGCCAATATTTTTCTTTACTTGTGATAAAAGTAAGCTCTAGAAAGCGTAAGTTACTTGCTTAGGATCACATAGTTATTTAAGGATGGAGCTAGTCCCTAACCCATGCTTCCTTATTTTATATCAGTTTTATACTGGACATTATTATTGATCACAGAACTGGAATTTATTCAGGAAATTGCCTGAAGAAATCTTGATGCTTTACAATGAGATTTTAAAACATTATATTTGAATTTGGGGGGAGAGGTTAAGATTACTTTGGTGCTTAGTAAAATAGAGCATGGTTCATTTAACAACTCTACTAGAACTGAAACTCACACTTTTAGTTTCTTTCTAGGATCATCATGCCATGTTAATATCACCATGAATTTAATAGTGAGATAAATTTTAATCAAAATAATCTTCTGTTAGCCTGGCTGTCTTGTAAGGAGTATTTTAGATTCTTGATTTCATCGCCACTTTAACAAGGTTTGCCTTGAGCTAGTGAAAAACTGGTTTAATTCCTTTTTTCTAAAGGTCATGGAAACATGTATGCTTAGTGAATTAGATGCAAATTCAATTCCCTGATCCCAATGCCAATGCTTCCTAGTTAAGTTCCTTTCCTATTCTTCACATGTAAGCTCACATCTGACAGCACAATATTGACTTTGGAGCTATGGTGAAAAATCACAATAAAACAAAAAACATTTGACATCTGCTTCATAGAGCAGACTTATAGGGCACTGGGTGGACAGAAGTATTCTCTATGAAAACGCTTTTCTGTACTATTATTTCTCTTTCCTTATGAGACATTTGCATGAATTTTCCTTATTGTAGAACAGATCTAATTTACCACTTAATATCAAATTAAATAAGGCAAGTTTAGATGCAAAACAGGAGTTAAAAACTGTGATGTTGCAAAATACTTATTGAAATGCACAAATTCATCATATTACATAAAGCAAAAAAATTTACAAATCACGTTTGCACATTATGATTCCATTTTGTTTGTGGATATGCAATGAATAGAGGCCAAATTTTAATAACGGTTATCTTTGGGTGGTGAGAGGCTAAGGATTTTATTTTTTTCTTCATGTGTTTCTCTATATTTTTAAAATTACTACGGTGAATATGTGTTGTTCTTTGATCCGAAAAAAATAGATTATTTTTAAAAAAAGCTTGCTAACCTTAATATTATAGGAAATCTGAAATGTCTGAGTATTGAATTATAAAATCAATCTTGTTTCATTTAAAAGCAGAAAAAAATATACATGATTTATGCTCAAGAATTAGCAATTAATGTATTTTTCAACAACACGACAATTCTGAAGCCAAAGCATTGTTATAAGCTAAATTTTAATTGCATAGTACCCATTCACTCTATTTTTGAGCAAAATCTGCATAAAAATGATGATCTTGATTATTTTTGACAGAAGAAAATAAATAATCTTGTTTAAAAACCTTAAGTCCTTTGAAGAGCTGATTCTTTTTAAAATTCAAATGCAACACTAGACTAACATAAAGGAAAAATTGTAAAGGCATCTGAAATATTATTGCCATTAAATATGAATAGTTTTAATTTGCTATATTTTGTACAACTTTATCTATATGAGTTTTTCTACCTCTCGATTATTTCCTTGGGCTGAGTTCCAGAAATACTAGCTAAAAGAATATTAACATATTTATAGTAACTTTTTTTCCTGAGTTGTTCAGTTAAACTTCAGATAGCTGAGAATTAATTAATACTTCTTGCAAACATACATTCACATGAGGTTATAATGTCACTTTAAAATGTTACTAATTTAATAATATCAGAGAGTAACATTTTTTTCAATTTACATTCTTGTAATAACCAGTGAGTTTGAGCATTTTCCCATATGTTTGTTTACTAATTATCAACTGTCTCCTCATCATTTTTACCTTGATGTTTTCTTATGAATTTTCATGAGCTCCTGCAGAAGAATTAACCCTGTCTTATAAATATTTTCTTGGTGTACTTTTACATGTTTTTTTCTATGATATATGAATGTAAACTTCTTACAATTTAATCTGCTAATATTATTGTTATTTTTCCTATTCTTTTAAATTTTAACATTGCCATATTTCACACAACCACCAAACATGCTTTTTTAGGTTGACCAGTGTAAACAGATATGTTGTGGTCTTGTCTTATGTGGTCTTGTCCTATACCAATCTTGGAACTATATTCGTGATTCCATTTTATTTCTCAAAATATAGACTGGAGTCCACAATATGCTCATGAATAACATAAACTGCTAACAATTTCATAGGAAAAAAAGAGGTAGTGCAACATTCATAAGTTTTGCATGGCAAAAGTTAGTAAGTATTTCTAATAGGTATTCCCACCCCAACCCCAAATTCCCTTCGTATATGCAAAAATAAAAGAAAACATAAAACCCTTCTTCTTTCTTCTTCTATCCTTCTGGGTTTTTTTTTTTCATACTCTATGAAATATTTTCTATTTTCTCAAACAATTCAGTGTTTGCTCCAATTCTGCCCGCCTAATCTCAGTTACAATGACAAAAAAAGCTCTACATGTAAATGAACTTGATTTCTTAAAACTCTGCGTTATTGCTCAACCTTGCTTCTAGACTTTTACTTCCCACCCCATGCAGCTAATCAACGAAAAATGCTTATTTCTTAGGGGCAAATTCAGCTTCTAAGAAAACCACAATATTTTTACTGACCCTTTTCTTGATATTGCATTACAATATTGTTTTTTAATTATTTAATCCTTTCTTCCAACAGTAATTTATTTTTGTATAAATTATGGAGCAAAATTAATTATCTTTTAAAATGCTAGCTAGGTAAACACATATATTAAATACATATTCAAATTAGTTAATTCAAATTTATTGAATTTGGGCAAGCTGCTTAAGATCTCTGCTTTTAGAAAACTCACAGGGGAAAAAAGAGGCATAGAACTCACTATAATCAAATATGACCAGTACTGTAACAGCAATACGTATAACATGTTATAGGAAACGTGAAGTTAACAGAAATCGAAGGATAGGGGATGGCTTCATAAGGTGACAAACTGAAGGGCAAGTAGAAGTGGGAGAAGAAGAGACGGTGGGGTGGACTTTAAGCAAGACGGAAAAGAGGAAATGGGAAAAGAGTAAGTGAAACAACACATGAATTTTCAGTTTAACTCCTTGTTCTTTCAAGAAGGCAAATATCACTGCAGGCATCAAGAAGAAAGCCAACCTAAAACTATTTTCACGAATAGGACTTGGCTCTCCTGAAATGTAGGCAAGGATAATACTCTACTGTATTACTGTTGGGTAAATAAAATAATATTAACATTTGATATGACTACTATTCTTATGATGATGCTGGTGGCACGGAGATAGTTTCGCTTTTCCCTCAAAGCAAAGCCAATAATGCAGAATTTCTACAGAAAACAACTAGCTTTAGGCAAATCAATGTAACTTAAAACTTTTTGATAGTAACTATAAGGAATAGACTTTTTATGGTTTTACTGTAGACTCCTAATGTCTCATTTTCAATTTAAAAACATAAATAACTAAACTTACTAAAAATTATATTTCAAAGAATATATTATGGTGTTTGTCTAAATAGCATAATGAGGATCAACTGAAGACTTAGAAATTATGGCATATTCTATGCTCAGAATAGAAAAAAAAAGCTGAAACACATACACACACACATCCTGAAATATTCACAGAGGCCCATAGGATATTTTTTAGAACACACATTTTTCTCTAGCAGGCATACACACAGAGCCCACATTTTATGCGAACATTGGCATAACAAGTAATAAATTATTTTTCGTTTTCAGAAGTATATGCATAGATCTGCACTCATGATTATTTGGTGAATTTAAGAAAGTAACTATATAGAATTTGAAAGTCATGCAGTTTGTAGAATTGTTCAGGCCTATTCATAAAGACTTATTTCCCTGGACTATCTTTAAAAACACATGTGTATGAGTGTGTCTTTTCTCATACTTCATTTTTCTTATATACTGTGACATAGTAAGAGGCCATAAAAGAACCAAAGCAAAATGGTCTATGTATAAGAAGAAAAAAAATGTAAAAGAAATAATATTTGTTTTCATTTCTTTCTACAGCAAGCAATTATTTTTTAGTAGATATTTCTTTTTCTTCTCTCTCCTTTGCATATACACTCAAAGTGGTTGAAGAAAGATACAGCACCAGTGTAATAAAAATATAGCTAGTTTACAAAAAGCAAAAATCATTTGCCTGGTGAGTTTGAAAATGCAGAAAGTGGCCATCATATCGTCCACTAATTCATTAGGTTGAGTTTGCTT
>NW_006296616.1:417898-443912 GCF_000327345.1 Myotis davidii | reverse complement strand
AGGTTGAGTTTGCTTTCTGTATGGAAAAAAATAGCTCGAGCGGAGACTTATCGGAAAGATCTAAAGTTCAGTTTTGAAACTTGTCTGGAAGTGGAGTACATTTTATGCAACCAAATACAAAGCAATTCATACATTTATAAATCCATGGAAAGCTCAACCGGTCCAGAAGGCACCGGTTACTCGTGGTGTCTAGACATGGAGAAACTATGACCTCAGTTAGAGCAACCCAATATTTACTTTTCCTTTCCAAAGAGCAGTGAGCCTCATGATCTCAGGAGCAGGGCAGCTGAGAGAGGGGCAAAAACAAATTCCACACTCGGCGGCAATCTTCAAACACAGTGTGGGCACAGACACTACAGAATTTAGGAAAATTTTCATGAGGAGACCTACTTAGACTATGTACAAAAATATTTCTGTTGGAAAGCCATCATTTTCTCTCTTCATCACTAGAAAAAGGTGCATATCAAAATCAATTCGCTCCTTCAGCAATTAAGGACCTAATGAACATTCCATACCACTGGGCATGAGAAACATCTGGAAGTCTGTCTGCTGTTATGCTGTGGACGCTCACTTGATGATCTCTCACTGAGCCTCTGAATTGCTAGTATCACAGTTTAAAGCTCTCAGTAGATCAGGGCATGTTACCTAAATTTGACAGTTTGGGGTGCCATCCAACCAAATCATAGTAAATTACCTCCTCCTCCCTTTTTAGTTTTCATGGTGAAATCAGGATATGTGGGATCATACAGGTTCTGCATAGATTTGCATCTCCTCAGAAAGAAGTCCCAGTTTCCTAAAACTCCATTCTAAAGTGGCTTCGCGTGTTAGTAACATCTGAAGTGTGCCTGTTAGTAACATCTGAAGTTTGCACAAAGACCACAGCGTGGACATCCTCTCTAGTGCCAACAGGCATCACAGGCTCCGTCATGCCAGCTTCCTCTGGCTCAGGCCCGGGGCGTTTCATGCCGGGGCCTGAACTGCTTAATAACAAAGGGGCTTCCTCCAAATTTTGTGTATCTCACCAGACGTGTAAGTCTTTAAGCCATAAACATATATCCCATTATGATTCTTAAGAGATCTTAGAAAAATATCATCAAAAAAGAGAATTAAAAAAATAAAATGCCTCCTTCCCAACCATCAATCAACTCACCAAACAGAAAACAACATAAAAGGTCTTGATGAGTTACCAGCGAGGTGATCGCTTTGTTTGTTTCATACAAACATCATGCATATTAAGGGGGATGCAGAGATCTGACTAATTCAGACAAGAGGAGAAGCAGGTGAGATGGGATTGTGAGACCCAATAGTCAAGTAAGAAGGTGATAGGGAGGAAAGAGCCCTGATGTTGGGCCATGATGAGGAGGGAAATGAAGAAAACTGAGGAGCCCTGAGGAGTGGCTGTTTTCTCTAAATACCAGCTTATTATATTTGAATGTACTGAAACTAAGCTTTATAATGATGGCTGCAAAATAATATTGGGGATGTTCACAGTCTTTGTGTTTTGGTCCGTGATCACCGAGGCCATTCTTGAATGAAAGGAGAGATGGCTCGACAGCTTCCTTTGTATGAACAGAGCTGTGTGACCTGGGGTTGGACTTTGGAAAGCAAATGTGAACAGAAGCTGCAAGTACCACTGCAGGGTTGTGGGATGGGGGGGTTGTACTCCGGATTTAGAGTCAATGACCGCAGGAAGTGCTATCGCCCCCCTCTCTTTCTTCACAACTGATGAGGTCCCTAGGGAAACTGCTATGTTCCCACAGCCAACCTTATGTCAAATTGAAATAAAAATATGAGATGCAAAGCCCTGGCTGGGTAGCTCATATGGTTAGAGCATCTAAATGTTGTGGGATGGGGGGGTTGTACTCCGGATTTAGAGTCAATGACCGCAGGAAGTGCTATCGCCCCCCTCTCTTTCTTCACAACTGATGAGGTCCCTAGGGAAACTGCTATGTGTCCACAGCCAACCTTATGTCAAATTGAAATAAAAATATGAGATGCAAGGCCCTGGCTGGGTAGCTCAGATGGTTAGAGCATCGAAACGCCAAGGTTGCAGGTTCGATCTCCTGTCAGGGCTCATATAAGAATCAACTAAAGAATGCATACGTAAGTGGAACATCAGATCGATGTTCCTCTCTGTCTCTTCCTCTCTTAAAAAAATAAAATAACAACAACAACAACAAAAAGAGATGTGCCCAAAGTCACATAACTTATGAAGAGTAAACAAGGATACAACATTTGATATTTTCTCTGTCAGGTGAGAGCCCCAATCATGGCTGGCAGTCAAATCACCCACCTGGAGTCTCTTCCCATGGTGGGTCAAGATAAAACCCCTGCCATCACACGGCCTCAAACTGATGCTGGTCAGAAGCTTCATAATTTACTTGGAGAAGAGTCTGCAGGTGTTTCCACTGACTGAATAGTCCCCTAGAGAACAAGATCGGTGTCGTTGTTCCACCCAGCCTCTCAAACATTATTTCTACTTTTCCTAAGAGATATTTGAGTAATCTTCTGAAATACTAATTTTTTTTCTTCCTTAGAGCCGATATATTTGTTTTTCTTAGATTTAGGGTGAATAAAGTCTTGGTTTATAAAGAGGTTTAAATCTATTTTTTGGTCATAGATAAAAATATTCATGTTGTGTCTTCATAAATTCTATGAGCCACAGGAGCTAAGAATGCAGTTTTGAGATCAGATTATTCATGCCTGAAATGCCAGGGCTCCTTTGTAGGCAACTGACTTGAACCACCAGAATCTCAGATTTCTCTTTTGTAAGATAAACATTGACGTATATAAAAGCATACAACACAGGGGGGGGGGTGCATATTATATTTTAAAACTTTTATTTTTTTATGTTCATCTACTCTTGTAGGATTCTGTGTGGTTAGAATGAGGCTGGTATTTTTAAACTATATGCTGAGAAAGAGAGGACTGAGGTGTGAGGATTGGGGAACTGATAGTAAGTTGGAGAGTGTGGGACACATCCAACGAAGGCAGTTTCTATTTAGATTGGTCCAGTTATTATATGTAGAAAAGTAGGCCCAGTGTTGCTAGATTTATGTAATAGATATTTATTGAGAAGGTACTATATTTACATTTTAGACAATGACCAAAACTAACAAAATCCATGCTCCCCACCCATTGGCTTTCATAAGTGAGTTCCATACTAAAGTTCTTAGGTGCCATAGAGAAAAACAAAACAGAGAAGGGTGATAGGGAGCTTGCTGAGTACAGTGTTTGAATGGATAGTCAGGAGAAGCGTACAAACAAGGTAAACTGTAAAGACTTGTGGAGCAAAGACAAAGGAAGTGAGGGCAAGATCATTATATATATCTGCACGTGGAGTGCCCTGGGTTCTAATAAAAATAAATCTTGATTTATCAGGTAAAATATGTTAATTAAAAATTATTTCAAACATTAGATAGACGACTAAACATCCATAGACCACGTTTATATGTCAGGTAGTCTATTTGAGACTTCTGTAAAATCCAACTTGTCATCCATTTAATATTATTTTTCAATGCAAAAATGTCAATTCTGCATTTTATGGCCACTTTAATCCCAATAACCTTCTTTCCATTCCTCTTTGCCATTGAACATTAGATGCTGCAGATTCTCATAGCTTTTTGCTAGAATCCTTATGGTACATGTTTATGATTGCATTTCTAAATGATGATCCTGTCACAGTTGTAGCTGACATTTAGATTCTCAATACTAGGACTTGGGCAATATTTTGTGGGAGAAACAAGGGTGTTTGTGGTATACTACCTCCTGGATTTTACTTTTCTGGAATTATTGTAGGTATAATATGCCTTGATTATTTACACAATAAACTTTACTGATTATTTTCGTTATCACTGACCATTATCTAGTTGGAGCTATTTAGCAAAATGGGACAAGCAATAGGCCTCTAGATTGCTGGGATGTAGCTTTCCTTCATTTTATGCTACTACCAGTAAATATACTGATGGATCTAATTATCTTGATGCCATCAGTTCCATATATTATGGGTTTTGTTTATTATTCTAAAACCTTTATGTTACATCAGCAGATTGTATCCACACTCCACTGGCATATTATTGTCTCTGAATCAGCTGGGTAGTTATGCCATGAAAATTTACACCACTTAAAATAAAGAAAAGGAGTCCATATGGTTTTTTCTAGCTCCACCAGCTTTAATTGGATCAAAAATGGAAATGTTTATCATACGCATCTCAGAGAATGATTGATGGCACTCATGTTAATACAGGTTATATTTCGTTACAGCAATTCTCTTGCCAAAATAAATTTCTACATAAGAAAAATTGCTTTCAGGTCTCAGCATACAAGTGTACTTTCAAGTAACATTTAATTTATTCACATTTATTCACCCATCAGGGAAGGAATCAAGAAAGAGTTGACATTTGAGCAGGGCCTTAAAGGATTAGAAGACTGATAAAAATTGTACTTTGGACTAGAAAGGAGAAAAACTATTATAGGCGGAAGGGTCAAATTGAGAAAAACATTAAACACCAAGAAATTTTATAACATTAAAAGATTTAGCGAGATCTTTTTGTTTGTTAGATTCCAGTCCAAGTAAAATCTTCTTTAGATGCTCTGCACAAGATACTCCCTGTTTCCAGGCAGATTATAGCTCCCCCCGCCCCTTCCCTTAGAGCTTCTATCTCACCATCTTCCTTATAGTGTGCTTATTTTGTCTTGTAATTGATTACATGCTTGTCTTCATACTAGCTGGTGCATTACTTGAGGGTGAAAACCTTATATCCTAACATAAATTGAAGAGTAATAGCAACAGTACAATTTCAAATATTCATTGAATTTCTATTCTGTACCAGACATTGTGCTCAGCAGTTCACATTCACATTCATCAGATAATCCTTGCTGTGTAATACTGTGTTATAAAGAGTACTACTATCACTTTCAACATTTTACAAATGAGGTAAATGAGTACAAATGGGTTTAGGACACTTGCCCTGGGTTCCATTAGTGAGTGACAGAACTGGGATGCAACGTAAGCATGTCTGACTCAAAAGCATATAATCTACTCCCCATGGTGCCTTGCTCTCTATTCCCTAGCTCTATGCACATGCTAAGTGCTCAAGAACCGGGTGTTGAATAAAGAGAGGGATGCATGGTGAAGTGTTTCAAGTATATGATAGAGGAAAGTATGAGAAAAAAAAAACTTGTATGACTTCCCTGTGGTTAAAAATATCTGTCTGTGCATCAGTGAAGAACCTCCACAGTGTTGGCAAAACAAACAACCTCTTGGAGTTTTCAAACCGGGATTTGCCGTGCAGGAGGCCTGCAAAGGCACATCCGCCCAGACTTGAAAGGCAAGTCCCTCCAATCCTTCTAATGATGGCAGAATCTAAACCTGCTACAGAGGCACCACATCCAGCTTTCTAAACAATCTTACCAGCATCCTCCCGAGTCTCATTTAATCTTAACAGTAAGAAGAGCCCTTACAACCAGTTTCTGGAACACAGCCCAGCTCCCACAGTGCCTGCTGCAACAGGTCCCCATGACTTGTGACACGTGCTCAGGATGGATGGAGGGCAGGGTTCGCAAGCACTGCTCTAGGGGGTGCAGAAACAGGGAGAGCGGAGGCAAGGTGGGCAGAGGAAACATGTGAGCAGACAAGTTGGGGCCAGATACAGGTGAGTGAGTAGGACACAGCTAGGAAACCACAGCAGCACCTGCGGCTGCAGCATTGGCTACAGAGTAATCTGCTGTAGATTTAGTAAATGAATTGGGCAATATAGCAGGCTACAAAATTAACCCCCAGAAATCTGTGGCATATTTATACACCAATTATGAACTCTCAGAAGGAGAAACTAAACAAACACACAAACAATCCCATTTATCACTGCAACAAAGAATTGAGATACTTAGGAATAAACTTAACCAAAGAGGTAAGAGATCCATACTGGGAAAACTATAGGACATTGAAAAAAGAGACAAAAGAAGACATAAACAAATGGGAGAATATACCATGTTCATAGATTGGTAGAATAAGCATCATTAAAATGTCCATATTACCCAATGCAATCAATAGATACCAATGGCAGATTTCACAGATCTAGAACAAACACTCCAAAAATATTTTTGGGACCAAAAAAGACCCCAAATAGCTGCAGCAATCTTGAGAAAGAAGAACAAAGTTAGAAGGATCAAAATTCCAGATATCAAACTATACAATAAAGCCACTGAAATCAAAACAGCCTCGTACTAGCACAAGAATAGGCACATAGATAAATGGAACAGAACAGAGAACCCAGAAATTGACCCAAGTCATTATGCTCAATTAATATCTGATAAAGGAGGCAAGAGCATGCAATAGAGCAAAGATAGTCTCTTCAATAAACAGTGTTGGGATAATTGGGCAGGTACATGTAAAAAAAATGAAACTAGACCACCAACTTACACCATACACAAGGTACACTCAAAATGGACCATACACAAAAATAAACTCAAAGTGGATAAAGGACTTAAACATAAGATGGGACACCATAAAAATCCTAGGAGAATCCATAGGTAGAAAAATATCAGCTCCTAGGGAAAGAGAAACAAAGGAAAAAATAAACAAATGGGACTATTTCAAATAAAAAGCTTCTGCACAGCAAAATAAACTGGCATCAAAATGAAAAGGGAACCTACTGTATGTGAGAACATATTTGCCAATTCTATATCTGATAAGGGGTTCATTTCCAAAATATATAAAGTACTCATTCAACTCAACAAAAGGAAGACAAGCAAACAATCCAGTGAAAAAAATGGGCAGAGGATCTAAGTAGATAACTTCTCCAAAGAGGACACAAATGGCCAAGAGATATGAAAAATGCTCAATGTCACTAATTATCTGAGAGATGCACATTAAAATGACAATGAGGTACTATACACATCTGCCAGAATGGCTACCATAAATAAATCAACAAAAAAGTGCTGGCAAGGATGTGGAGAAAAGGGAACCCTCATACACTGCTGGTGGAAATGCAGACTGGTGCAGCCATTATGGAAAATAGTGTGGAGTGTCACCCGAAATTTTCAAAACGAAACTGCCTTTTGACCCAGTGTTCCAACTTCTCAGAATATATCCTAAGAAGCCTGAAACATCAATCAGAAAGAATATATGCACCCCATGTTCATAGAAGCGCTATTTACAATAGCTAAGATCTGGAAACAGCCCAAGGGTCCATCAGTAGATGAATGAATAAAAAAGCTGTGGTTCTTTTGCACAGTGGAATACTCTGCAGCTGTCAAAAAGAACAATCTCTTACTCCTTGAGATAGCATGGAGGGGCCTGAAGAGTATTATCCTAAGTAAAATAAGTTAGTCAGAGAAAGAAAAATATCACATGATCTCACTTATAGGTGGAATCTAATGGGGAAAAAAAATAAACTGACAAAAAAAAAATAGATCCGGAGACATGGAAGAATGCAACAAACTGAGGATCATCAGAGGGAAAGGGGGTGGGGGAGGGAGGGAAAAGATCAACCAAAGAACTTGTATACACATATGCATAACCCATGGACACTGACAATAGAGAGGTGAGGTCCTGGGGCGGGGTTGGGCTAGAAGGGGTCAATGGGGAAAAGTGGGGACGTATGCAATACTTTCAATAATAAATATTTAAAAAAAATAAAAGCATAAAGAATATGATACTGCTTAGAACAAAAACATCACCTTTTTCTTTAAAACAACAACAACAAAGTATAGTGTCAAAAATGAAGGAGTTGCCCTAACCAGTTTGGCTCAGTGGATAGAGTGTCGGTCTGCAGACTCAAGGGTCCCAGGTTTGATTCTGGTCAAGGGCATGTACCTTGGTTGCGGGCACATCCCCAGTAGGGAGAGTGCAGGAGGCAGCTGATCGATGTTTCTCTCTCATCGATGTTTCTAACTCTCTATCCCGCTCCCTTCCCCTCTGTAAAAAAATCAATAAAATATATATTTTTTAAAAAATTAAAGGAGTTGAGGTTGCTGTCTGCTCTGTACTCTTTTAGGTGACATTGTATATTGAATGCTGTATTAACAAAGTAAATGGAGGGCAGAGGACTAAGAAATTGGTGAGGGGATTTAAAACTGTAAAATAAAAAACATCTGAAGGAAGTGGGAATATCTAGTCTGAGGAATAGAAGACCTAGGAAAAGAAGAGACATGATGGTTAATCTCCAACATCTGAAGAACTGTAATATAGAATATTAACAGATTTCTATATGGCCCTGGAAAGTATCAGTCAGAGAGGCAAACTGCAGCTTAATAAGGAAAAGTTTCCTAAAAACTAGTCTACAAATTAGAAGGGTTGTCCAGGGTCCAAGTCATTTAAGTATTCAAATAGAGGTAGGCCAATAAATATTATTTGTCAGTTCAAGAATTCTGCCACTTATTATATCTTGCCTGGGTCAAATCGCTATGCCTCCCCACGTTTCAATTTCCTTTCCTACCTTCCTTTCCACTCAAATAAAAAGAAAAGGAATTTTGGCCCTCCTTGGTGTGCTCAGTGGTTAGCCATCAGCCCTAGCACTCAAGCGCTGTGGGTTCTATTCCCAGTCAAGGGCATGTACCTGGTTACAATTTCATCCTGGACCTGGTCAGAGGGTGCGGGAGGCAACCAATCGATATGTCTCTCTCATAGTGGTGTCTCTCTCACTGTGAGGTTTCTCTCTCTCTCCCCCTTACCCCCGCCCCTTCCTCCCTCCCTTCCACTTTATCTAAAAGCAGGTGGAAAAATATCCTCGGGGGAGGATTTAAAAAACAGGAATTCTGTAACATTTAGCCTCCTATCTCTCAGAGTTAAAGATCAAAATCTACATGAAAAAAAATATGAAAGTACTATCTGAGGGAAAAGAACTACACAGGCTAAGGGCATATTCCTAACCTAATTCATTTTTTTATTCCTCCTTCAGAGTTTCAAATATTTGTTGAAAAAATGTTTAAAAGGAAGTTGAAGAAAGGGGGTTAACATGACAACAATAGTAAGAAGCTAGGATAACAAAGAAAACAGCCACCAAAGCAAACATCCAGGATGCTGATCATTAATGTCACTGACTAGTCCAAGAGGGACTGGGCACAGTCAAATGGAGGAATAAACAGCAGTCATGACATGTTTTGGAGGAGGTGAGACTCTAGGGCAGACACTGCTAACTTAGAGCCAGCTGCCTGTTTTATAAATAAAGTTATGTGGGAGCATACACACACAGAATAAATAAATAAATCAACAAACACGTGCTGGTAAGGATGTGGAGAAAAAGGAACCCTAGTATACTGCTAGTGGGAATGCAGACTGGTACAGCCACTGTGGAGAACAGTGTGGAGTTTCCTCAAAAAATTCAAATGGAACTGCCTTTTCACCCAGTGTTCCCACTTGTAGAAATCCTAAAAAACCGGAAACAGCAATCAGAAAGAATATTTCACCCCTATGTTCATAGAAGCACTATTTCCAATAGCTAAGATCTGTAAACAGCCCAAGTGCGCATCAGTAGATGGATTAAAAAGCTGTGGTACATTTACACAATGGAATACTCTGCAGCTATAAAAAAAAGTAGGATCTCTTACCCTTTGAGACAGCATGGAGGGGCCTGGAGAGTATTATTCTAAGTAAAATAAGTTAGTCAGAGAAAGACAACAATCACATGATCTTGCTTATAGGTGGAATCTAATGAACAAAATCAACTACAAACAAAATAGACCCAGAGACATGAAAGCATTCAACAGACTGAGGATTATCAGAAGGAAGGTGTAGAGGGGGAGGGAAGAGATCAACCAAAGAACTTATATGCATATATGTATAACCCATGGACACAGACAATAGTGAGGTGAAAGCCTGGGGAGTGGAGGGGAGGAGAATGGGAGGAAGTGGGGTCCTTGGGGAAAAAGGGGGACTTCTGTAATACTTTCAGCAATAAAGATAATTTTTTTTTAAAAAAAGGAGATCACATATTTAGTATCTCTAATTATTAGGTAAATGTGAATCAAAACCACAATGAGACACCCCTTCACATCCATTAGGATAGCTATTATATATTAAAAAACAAACAAAGAAAAATAGCAAGTATGGATGAAGATGTGGAGATACTGGAACTATGCTGGTGGGAATATAAAATGGTCCAGTTGCTATGGAAGACAGAATGGTGGTTTCTGAATAACTAAAAATAGAATTACCATACGATCCAGCAATTTCAATTCTGGGTATATACCCAAGAGAACTGGAAACAGGGACTCAAACAGGTATTTGTATAACCAGGCTCATAACAGAGTGATTCATAATAGTTTAAAGATAGGAGCAATCCAAGGGTCTATTGGCAGATGAATGGATAAACAGAATGTGATAGATACATACAACAGAACAGTATTCAGCCTTAAAAAGGAAGGCAATTTTGACCAATACTCCAATATGATTGAATCTTGAATACATTATGCTAAGGGAAATAAACTAGTCACAGATTGTCCTGTATGATTCCGCTTCTATGAGGCACCTGGAATAACCAAATTCACAGAGAGAGAAAGTCCAGTGGTGGTTGGTGGAAGTTGTGGGGGAAGATGGGGTCTATTGTGTAAAGAGTATGTATGCAGTTGGAGTTTTAGAAGATGAAAAAAATTCTGGCAATGGATGAAGACGGTTGCACAACAACGTGAATGTACTTATGCCACTAGCCTATAGTATATTTAAAAATGCATGGTAAATTGTATATATATATATATTACCACAATTCTAAAAATGCATTCAGTATTAAATACTGTATGTATGTGTTACATAAGTACAGATATTACATAAGGCTGTATGTATAAATGATACACACTTTATCATATTTCATGGGTAAATTAAGAAGTTTTAAACATTTTTCTATACGTAACTATTAATTTTACAAGCTGAATTTCTAACCTAACTATTGTGTAGGATATGTAAGTCTACTGAATATACTTTCAGGTTTTGAAAAGATTGGTTATGGCAGAAAGGTGGAAAAAAATGTACCTTAAATATATTCTATGGAATAAAATATAGGGCACACTATAATAGGTAACTGCCCAGATTCCCAAAAAATTTTTTCTTGATTTATTAGGTCACTGAGTATCCAAATCTCAAATGACAACTCCATTTCCATTTTGATTGAGTGGCCATGGAGGGCTGGGTGCCTTTTGTTTGTAAGAATCATCTGTCAAGACTTGAGTCAAAGACTTTTATTTTCTTGAAGAAAACTCCAAGGTAAGTAGAGTTTATATTGTTTTATGAATTTTGCTGACAAAACACATCAAAATAGATTGCACATATAAACTTTTGGTAAGCATTATAACCAGCAGTTTAAAAGGAAAATGCATGAAAGCCATAATAAATTAGAAAATTCAGCTTTATTATTCTCAAACATTATGTCAATCATCTAATCATCTGTCAGCTTAGCCATCCCTTTGTGATATGTTGTTGAAAAGTCCCCCATTGTCTGCAGTCTCATTCCTAGAGCACCCACACATTTTTCTGTTTTCAACATAAGGAATTCATTTTCTACTCGTAGTACCTTTGGCTACAATCATATTCAATTCTGCGGGTCTTGGTGACAAAGTAGCCCTGAGAGCTATTACTGGAAATAGAAATAGGAAAACAGTGGAATCTCTGGGTCTGTTAACTTCCTTATTTCAGAATCTTAACAGGAGAGAGCAGAAGGGTCCCTTGGGGAGTTGGGGCGGGGGGAACAAAGACATGTTTTGAAATGGTTGGAAGTTCTTCTCAAGCACAATACCTACTTTGCAGACACATGAAAGGGTATAATCCCTCTTTCCAGAAAAAAAAAAATAAGGTAAAACAATCACAGAAAGGCTTATGTCTGGCCCCTTTTAGAGGCAATTCAATTCATTTCTCCTGACAATCTAGAACCAGAAGGAAACCTCCTGTGTTTAAAGTACTATGTAAAGAAACAAGGGATGGACATCGTGTGTGACTTTAGTGACAACAAAATGTCCTGGCGTTTAACATGGGAAGCTTCATGGGCACATCAGGAGCTCTATTGCCAAAAGAGGAAGGGCTTATCTTGCCAGTCTACTCATATCCTACCTGGTGGTGGATATGACCTAGCTCTACCCACCTTGAGCGTAATTATGCGATTGCTGTCTCTCTTATTCTATGAAAGACAACCCTGGCAGGATATTGGAATGATATTTGATTCAATACTTAGAACTGAGATTTCAGTTGATAGCATTATCTGAACATCTGAAAACCATGCTCCCTGACCTACCCGGATTGATTGATTGATTGATTTATCCCACAGCAGTGTATATCAACCAGTAACCTTTCACTTTGAAAGCATCAGAGTTTCAACATGTTTGAAGAGAGAGGACAGGAAAAGAATTATATCTATAGCACAACTATCGGTCTTACACTTTTACAGGTAGTTGTTTCATAAAATTTTAATATTCCTAAATCTTTGCAAATCCTCTCCATGAGATCTCTTATATGGGAATAATTGTGGAGACGCCTCTCATCAGGCAGTTGTCCAAACACCACACCACTTTCTACCCCCCATACAATTCATCATAAAATACCTAATGTCAACAGGAGGCACTGAGACTGTAATTTTTAGAAGACAGGAGACTGTCATGTTCAAGCTCCATCCTCTCAGGCCTTGCATGTGGCTTTGCATGGTGGGCGCTCATTTATTGCTTATTTAACTTGAATCTTCTTGCAACACATTTATCAGGGAAGCCATCTTGTTAGTGTATTTCAGAGAAAGCTACCTGGTTCAAAACAGTATTACAGTGAGGGTTCCAGGAACGTGTGTGTGTGTGTGTGTGTGTGTGTGTGTGTGTGTGTGATTTGTTTTTGTTTTTAGAAAAAGTAATTTAAATCTTAAGAAATTTAATTCTTGGCCCTACATGTATCAACTTCAATAGCTATACATAATGATTTTTATTCTCAGGCAAAGACAATGTTTATTGGATTGTACAAAAGTCTGAAAATGCGACAATATTTCATGATGCTTAATCTTGTGATTTATAGTACTTCTTAATATTTTTAAAGTTTTATTTTCTCATATTTAGGAAGAATTAATTTAGTGGCATCCTGTGACTCATGATACTGGACAAGGCTCTCTAATCAGCAATGTGGAGAGAAAGTTCCTGTAATTCAAGCAATGAGTCAGATTCCAACAAGTCCCCACTGCTAATGTGTAGGCAGAATGATTAGCTCAGCAATTACTGCAGACTTGGTGTTATGGGAGAAGAGCAAAAACAGAGTGCCCTGGTTCCTAGGTTCAGCAAAGCTTCTAGATCTCACAGGTGAGATCAAAAGAACAGATAGGAAACAAGAAGATACTAAGAGTTAAACCACAAGGTGCTATCTATTTTACTGAGAAATGGGCAAGACTCATGAAAGAAGTAGAGATTAAAGTAGGCCTTGAAAAAAATATATAAATTGAAGATAGCAAAGGAAACTCACTGTAGGATATGGAGAATAAATGTGTCAGAGAGAGAAAGAACGTGGCATGAGTGAGGAACAAGGATATTGATCTCACAAAAACAGAGGTGAAGGAAGAGGTTAGGAACAGATGGCAAATGAACTTTCATGTGTGGGCTACACACATTATGCTTCTTTTCATCCTTCTTGCCCTGAATGGTGCTTGGCAAACAATCTACCCTGAAGTGCTGAAACAAAGGAGACAAGGTTTTTCAACCTCAAGCAGAGGAGTTCAGATATGATATGATAAACTGATGAGGATCCTTCGATCACAAAAATGCTGTGGAATAAAGAATCACACTTTGGGAGACTGAGTGATGGAGCAGACAGTGCTTCAACTTTGGAATCAGGTAAGACTGTCTGTTTGACATGGGACAATGGTTAAACTTTTCTGAATTTCATTTTCTCTGTAAAAAGGGAGATGTAGCAACCATCTCGTAGGGTCAAGGTGAGGATTAAGTGATATACTATGAGCCAAGTACCCAGAGTGGAGTCTTATAAATTCTAGCTATTTTTACTAGCTGGACATGACGAGCTGGTTGAAAAGGGGAAGCGACAATAGACAGGGAAGTGAAGGCAGCCTGGAACAGGATGAGGGTAGTACAGACACACAAGAGAGAATCAAAGGAAGAAAACACCAACAGGAATCAGGAAATAGATTTGGTGCATGAAGCAAATATATCAATATTTGGTATTCTGGTACAAATGAGGATGACTTGTAAAATGAATTAAAAGGTATGACACATCCGCCTTTTGGAAGGTACCTTCTTACTTTTAGATATAATCACATCTTCTCAATTACTTTCTCCCATGTCCTTTCAAAAACTCCTGACTCAGTCTGTAAAGTTTTTATGAGGTTTTCTTAAAAATAAAGAAAATATATTTTCTGGGACAGAAAATAAACTTAACTAAAGAAGTGATATTCTTATTAAAGGAACACTTTTTTCCAACCTCATGGACTCATTTACAAATTTTAAATGATACAAAGTTTTCAAGTGAACTAAAAGAACATTGGTTTATTTTGGCAAATGATTATATTGAGGCTTCCATTCTAAGAACCAGCACAGCCCACTTTTCAGATTTAGAAAATAAATATATATGGAAAAAATTTTAGAGTATTAATTTATATTAGCAACTAATGTTACTTAGACTGGCAGTGAGGAGGAAATAAATGTTAGTGTGTTCTATTAAAGGCATAGCAGGCAAACTGCCAAATGTGGAAACATCTTTGCCTGGAGGCTGTTTTAAGTATGATATGTCCCACCTTCACTTCCCAAAACAGGAAAAGAAGTAGATAAAGATGAGTCATTATGTTCACTCTGCTAATGAAGTGATAAATTTAATTAGAGAAGAAGCTTAAATTAAAAGTTTATTTTTCCTGAAAAATCATTTTGACTTTGGGATTTACTCAGGTATCATGAGAGATGAAATATCTGTCCTGAGTCACACAAGACTCAAGGAAACGGAACTGGTCTTTGTTGCCAAGAAAAAGTCAAAGATAAATGATCGATGGGGCTGAACAACAGTCTACGCTGAAAAACTGTAGCATGAATGTGATTCCTCCACAGCCATCTATGAATAATTTCAGAGCAGAATTCTTTTTTTCTGTCTGATATGAATGCTGCCAACATGATGACCACGTATGAGTCTCCACCTCTTTTATGAATGTGCTCTGAACAATGGGTATGAGGATAGTATGTTCCCCTTATGAAGAATTAGTGCCATCTTGCAAAGTCCAATCCCCAATACCTATAGCATCCTGTCTCCAATTACATAAGGAAGAAAAAAGATCTGACTATGCCACTTCCCCTCATTTAAAATTCTTCAAAGGTCCCTTGAAGCTCTGAGGGCAAAATCCAATTACCGGAGTAAAGAAGGACTAGATTTGATCTCTATTTCATAGAATCAACTTTCACTCTGCCCCTCCCCACAAGTATCTCATACCTTTGTGCTAATAAATAGCTTGAAGCTTTCTTTCCTTTCCTTTTAGTTGGGTTTGGAACAACTTTTCCCTTTACATTTATCTAGAACAGTGGTCAGAAAACCGCGGCTCGCTAGCCACATGCGGCTCTTTGGACCCTTAAGTGTGGCTCTTCCACAAAATACCATGTGTGGGCGAAATACCATACAGTGCAATTGAAACTTCGTGGCCCATGCACAGAAGTCGGTTTTCGGCCTGGGCGAATCTATTTTGAAGAAGTGGCGTTAGAAGAAGTGGAGGGTGGACATATAGAGAGGATGAACGAAAGGAGATAGACGAAACAAGTATACAAGATGAGTGTGGATGGGAGAGTTGGAAGGGGTCGACCACAGCGAACGTACCTCAATCAGATTGAGGTCGTTTTTAGCCAAGGCCAGCTTAGGAGTACCCTAATTAAGTGAATAACAATTACCTACCTCTACAGTTTAAGTTTACAAAATTTGGCTCTCAAAAGAAATTTCAATCGTTGTGCTGTTGATAGTCGGCTCTGTTGACTAATGAGTTTGCCGACCACTGTCCTAGAACATTCAGTGTTGGTGTCATGCTATTCAGGAAGTTTTCTGACCATCCCCTTCAAACCCCACTAGACTTAGCGTTTTCATCTGACTTGTGTCTTCTAATCATGTTTTGTTCAATTGCTATCCTTTCCCGCATGACCTTTGTAAGAAGAAACAGTGTTCCTATATCCTTAACACACACCACAGTCTGTTGACAGTTAGTAGATACTGGCAAATAAATGAGGTGGGTGAAACTCAATTTGATTTCAATTATGAATGGTTTAATCCAGTAAGACTGTACAAATAGAAAAAAAAAATGTGACTATAGAATGTTGAATTCTTCCTGGCAACAGAGTATGATGTATTAATCCAGGTGTGAGGAACACCTGAGATGAGTTATAATCCCTCGGTGGAACACTAAGTTTTCCAAAGATCACTGTGGCTGTTCAGTTTCCAGCCTAGCTCCTTCAGAATATACTAGTATACTCTTTTTTGTTTGTTTTATTTAATCTTTCACTCTCTACTTCAAATTCTTCTCCTACACAAGAACCACCAAGATACTTGAACTCTAGATACAACAGGAATTTCACATTCTTGGCAGATACTTCAAGGTTCTTCTCTAAAAAATAAAATCCAGCTACCAAAAAACTCTCCTCTATGAATCTAATAGAAAACCATGTTTTTGTTTTTGTTTTTGCTTCTTCTTGCTAGAGGCTATTCAATAAATGTAGTGTGACTTTTCTAGAAAATTCTGAGGGGTCCGTGGGAATAATATATAAATACCACTGGAATGCTATCTCTCAGATTTATACTAGGAACATAAATTTCTATGCATAAAGTCCTCTCCTTTCAACAAGCAAATTGAAAAAAAATAATGGTTTGAAATGGAAATGTTGGTGTGCCCCTGTACCTCTGGTTTGTTTCCAGACTCCTGAGACACAACTCGAAACAAGGAATTCCTCACTACTTTTTGGCTGAGTAGCACATACATAAAGAAGGCAGTGTCTTTGTTTGATGATGGTTTGATAAAACAACTATATTGTTCCTACTAGTGACTTTAGGAAAACAATTCCAACTTAACGTCTGACACGGAGCCATGTGTCTTCAGAGTAAATATATTCCATTAATACACTCATTATTGGGTTCCTAAATAGATTTGCTTTAACAACAGTACGTTGCATGTATAAAATATGCACACACATATATGGTAATTATGGATGTGTTGGTGGTAGCTAAGACTGTATGTGTGTCTGTATGTATACAATGAGTTTCCATGACTATAACCCAGGCTTGCTTCCAAGTTTATTCAAAATACATCACACCATGTTGCCAGGAAGAATTCAACATTCTATAGTCACATTTTTTTTCTAGTTGTACAGTCTTACTCTATGATAGTGATTGGAGTCTATAGCTATCATTTGCCTTCCAAAATTATTTTTTCAGAAGTCTTGGAGTTCTATGTTCCTTCATACATTTTTTTCTCTTAATAAAAAAATGTTGCCAAAACCGGTTTGGCTCAGTGGATAGAGCGTCGGCCTGCGGACTGAAGGGTCCCAGGTTGGATTCCGGTCAAGGGCATGTACCTGGGTTGTGGGCACATCCCCAGTGGGAGATGTGCAGGAGGCAGCTGATTGATGTTTCTCTCTCATCAATGTTTCTAACTCTCTATCTCTCTCCCTTCCTCTCTGTGAAATATCAATAAAATATATTTTTAAAAAATGTTTAGGTATGCTATTAAAAGTTATCCCTTAAGAGTGTTCAAAGAGACCAACATTAATCAAAGTGAAAGGAAAAAGAAATATGAAGTAAAATTGCTCTTGCTTCATCCTGTATGTTGTAACCAAACAGGACTAAATGTCTGTTATCAAAATTTTCATGCCCAGCTGGTGTGGCTCAGTAGTTGAGTATCACCTAGGAACCAGAAGGTCACTGTTTGATTCCCAATCCCCAGTGTGGGGCGAGCGGGTAACAGCCTATCAATGATTCTCTCTCATCATTGATGTTTCTATCTCTCTCTCTCTCCCTCTCCCTTCCTCTCTGAAATCAATTAAAAAAACTTTCTTAATTATTTTTTTTTGGAGTCACAGAATGTATGGTATATAAGGGCCAGATCTCCCCATGATTATTGTCCCTGCAATTTCTAATCTAAGGTATGGATTCATGAACATGTAGACAGAGGCTGACCCCCCAAAAAGAACCATCCATGAATATAGACATGCTGACAGAGGAAAAACACAATGGAAGAGCCAAAGATCAGGCTCAAATATCCAGCCTCTGCCATGTGAGTCTAATGGAAAAGGCTTGTCCCTGTCGGAAATAATTTGATGTTCCAGAGGGAGGGTTGTGATCTTCTGAAACATAATACATAGTTTTGGCTGATAGTTTCACACAGCTGCTCTCTTCTTCAAAGCTCAGAAATAAACAACTACAATGATGTCCTTCCTTACAAAGTAGCTTAAAGTTTTTGAATATTTAATATATTTTTTAAATTATAAGTGAATTGAAAATATTTAATAGACTACTGACATCTTTTTTTCCAACCCGCCTTTGTCCTTGGGATACAGAAAATGAAATTAGCCTTAGCGGGTTTGGCTCAGTGGATAGAGCATTGGCAGACTCAAGGGTTCCGGGTTTGATTCCTGTTCAAGGGCACATGCCCGGGTTTCGGTCTGAGTTCCCAGTGGGGGATGTGCAGGAGGCAGCTGATTAATGATTCTCTCTCATCATTGATGTCTCTCTCTCTCTTTCTCTCCCTCTCCCTTCCTCTCTGAAATCAATAAAGAGATATCTTAAAAAAAATTTTTTAAGAAAGAAAATGAAATTAGTGATGATTCTCCTAATCCAGAATAAATTTTTCTTTTGCCTTGCATGCATTCTAGCCAGATGACTGGGCAATTACTTTGAAGGTTGACAATCTGCTTCAAGTCTTAGAAAGAAGGCGAGTCTCTTAAAAAAGAAAGAGAAGAAAAAGCCTAGTGAAGACAAACTTGATATTCCATTTCAGAATGACGGAAAGTACGTGTGCTTTAGTACCAATGATAAAAAAGAAATTCTGGCTCTGCTATTTATTAGTGTGTGATCTTAGGCAAACTGTTGTTTTTGGCTGAGCCTCAATTTCTCCATTTTTAAAATGCAGGGAAAAACATCTCCCAGAGATGGCCTAAAAGTGAATGAGCTATTGTACATCAAAAACCTAGCTTTGTGCCTGACACACTTTGTGGGCTGTCAACCAAGATTATTTCTCTCTCCTTTTTCCCTTCACACTATGCTTGCTTTCAGACTACACTAACTTACCTCCCCTCCCCCCCACCACTTTGTTTTTCTGAAACAACTAAAGGAATGAAAGGCTACTCTGACTTGTAAAAGTTATGAAATCTGTGGTGCAACAGACACATCCTGTTTCTGTGGGGCAGGAGTTATTCAGCATTACTAGTAGATCCATTGCTTCTTCCCAGTATAGGAGCGTTCTTGAATGTTACTCAACAGAAGTACTTTGTGTGTGTGTGTGTGTGTGTGTGTGTGTGTATGTGTGTGGTAAATCCTAGACTTCTCACCACAGAGTATAATATGTTATCACTGAATTCTGTTGGCCTAGTGAAGTCATCACTAATTTAATTCCTGATAGTTTTTAATTAGAACAATTTAAAAGAGCCTAGAAATAGTCAATGCTAACACTTGCCCCCAAAAAACAAGTAGCAAAACCTTTAATAAGGCTTTTTCTTACATATGTGCTTTTATGTTACTAGATTTGACAATCCTTAAGCATGGAAAGAAAGAGGGGGAAGGAAAAAGGAAGAGGAAGAAAGAACTCGGAGAGGAGGGGGCGGGGATAATAGAAAATTACAGCTTTGATAGGGTTATCAAATTGTTGACCAAATCACTGGCCCAAATTTGTCGCCAGATTTCTCAGATCGCTGAGTAAAAGTTGGGAGAAGTTAAATTTCCCACACATAAAATTTTTTTTATGACAACATAGCCTCTATTTTTGTGACTAGGGCTTTTGTTGTCAATTTTATTTTGTACTGGTTTCAAGTATATAGCTTAGCGATGAGACAGTCATATACTTTACATAGTGTTCCTCTCAATATTTCCAATACCCCAATTGGCACCATACATAGTTATCACAATATTATTGAATATATCCCTTATGTTTTACTTACATCCCTGTAATTATTCTGTAGTTACCAATTTGTACTTCTTAATCCCTTCATCTCTTTTTTAAAAAAAAAAATTTAAAGTATTTTATTAATTTTTTACAGAGAGGAAGGGAGAGGGATTGAGAGAGATAGTTAGAAACATCAATGAGAGAGAAACATCGATTCAGCTACCTCCTGCACACTCCCTACTGGGGATGCGCCTGCAAAGAAGGTACATGCCCTTGACCAGAATTGAACCCGGGACCCTTCAGTCCGCAGACCGGCGCTCTATCCACTGAGCCAAACTGGTCAGGGCCCTTCATCTATTTCATCCAGTCTTCCAGCTTTCCTCTCCTCTGGCAACCACCAGTTCCCTTCTTGTGTCTATGAGTCTCTTTCAATTTTGTTTATTTTATTCTCTAGATTTCACATATAACCAAAATGCTATGGCATTTGTCTTTCTCTGTTTGACTTATTTCACTGAGCACAAGACTCCCTAGGTCTGTCTATCCATGCTGTCACAAACGGGTATGTCTTTTGGCCATCCGTATGTCCTCTTTGGAGAAGTGTCTATTCAGGTCCTCTGCCCATTTTTTTAATTAAATTGTTTGTTTTTTGGGGAGTTCAGTAGTATGAGTGCTTTATCCTGGGGCTTTTAAGAACAAAATATCACTTCTCAGACAAAGCTAAACATGAATGTAACAGCCTTTTAATCCCAAGTGCCCCCTTCATCTCCCCCACTTGCAGCAAGTAGAGCTTAGAAACACCACACCTATCAAATATTTCTTCAGAAATGCCAGACAGATTGCTGGGATTTTTAAAAGTTCTACTTTTTTTTTTCTTTTTGACATTTAGACAGATTGAGTTTGAGAGAGGAAGTGACTCTGAGTCCAGACTGCCCCGCACCACTGTCAGAGAAAATAACTGAAGCAAAATGAAGTGATAATATACTGTAGAATATTTAACAGAGCAAAAGGCAGAGAGAGGGAAAATGGCAATCTGGGAATATACAACTGATCCCCAAAATAGATGCAGTCTCTGGTGCCAGGACAGATGCCAAGTACAGTAGATCATAAAATGGTAAAATTCCCTCTGCCCTGTGGGCTCTGTGCTGACATGGGGGAAGTGGTTCCCCAATAGTCAGAACAGCTGGGTCTTTATTCCCCGTTTGTCTATCATTTGTCCTCGACCCTGCCAACTTTCCTGTCTCCTCCTTTCTGTATGTTCATCAGTGAGAGAGCCGGTAAGTAACCAGCTTAATGGCTGCTACATGTTGCGGTAGGATTAGTGACAGATAAAGTATAACTCTGGGCTCTTATGTCACGTTGTGAGTGAACTCAGAGGATTCTGTGAGGGATATTAGCAAAGCTCCTTCCATTTCATAGAAGACTCAAGGTGACTAGGGACTTGTGGATTTCTCTCCCAAGGAAAGATGTGATAAATTGAGTGGTGAAGGAAAAACACAACCCCTTCTGTGTGCTTAATGAGAGACCTGCCACCTTCTGGGGAATGGGGTAGACCTGTGTGTTATAGCCTGATGCAAAGGTTGAAAAATTGGCAAAACAAGCCATCCATTGCTAAAAGCCACAGAGAGAGGAACGAGGACTCAAGGGGGAGGAATCTTTTTAAAGGAGACTGCTACCTCAGATTCATGATGGAATTGGGGAGATTTACATTTGAGGAAGGCCTGCTTGTCTTTTTGTTGTGTGAGTAAAAGAAGGTTGTCATTTTTTTTCTCACCTCCTGGCACATTTTCAATGAATCCTTGTAGTAAGGTTTTCATGACCCTATGCCGGCTCAAGGCTGAGATAAACATGGACTGAAAGAATGAGGAAAAGGGTATCTCTTGCTTTCTTTTTTTTAATCCACTTTTTTCCTTTCCTGCCTTTCTTTCTTCTGTCATTTCCTTCTATGTCTTTTTCTTTGAAACTCAAAGACACTCTAACATCTTACACAAAGGAAAAACAAAAAACTGGTTAATGAGAAATGGAGAAGTAATAAGGGAAAAATGACAAAAAAAGGGTCAAAAGAAATCTAGGCAGGAAGTTTTCCTGCGAGCCTTACATTATGAGACAGTATGCACTTTAGAATACATATATGCTCTATGGACAGTTTCTCGCTAAAAATGAATACTCCTGATTCCTGAACACATAAACAGGAAGTGACTTTAAAGGCTGGCTGAAGTTGTTCCAGGTGTGGAAACCTATACAATTTCAGTAAAAAGGGCGTTGCTTCTTTGAAAAGTTCAAGTTGCCCTGATGTGTGGCAGAAACTAGACTAGGAAGAAGAGTTTGTCCAGAATTTCTATTCAAATCTTGTGATTTTCAGGGTATAGGTTTCTGTAGTTTTGGTAAAAAGAAACTCCCCATTCAATGAAGAAAAGTTTATAGAAATTTTAGAACATTTTTTTATCAAATAATTCTTCTAATACATTAATTGAGAAGTTGAAACTAGTTTTCCTTCACATTTATTGGCATTTAAAAAGTGTTAATGGGGCCCAACTGGTGTGGCTCAGTGGTTGAGCACTGACCTATGGATCAGGAGGTCACAGTTTGACCTCTGGTCAGGGTACATGCCCAGGTTGTGGGCTTCATCCCCTGGTGGGGGATGTGTGGGAGGCAGCTGATCAATGATTCTCTCTCATCATTTATGTTCCTATCTCTCTCTCTCCTTCTTCCGTCCTCTCTGAAATCATGGACATTAAATTCGTGGACATTAAAAGGGAATTAATTAGAGGAAATATTTTAACATTGCTATTTGCCCTTTCTCTATAATAGAAGTGTCAGAGATGAAAGAAAATTAGTAAGACGTATATGAAAATCTTCCTCCTGTCAGAGTCTGGGCCGTGCCACAGGAGCCAGAGTCAAGTGCCTGCCCACCCATGTGTGCCTCGAAATTGTGAGACCCAGACCCAGCCAGCCCCACCCCCATTGGGCTAGATCCAGACCTGGCTGGCCCCACCCCTGTCAAGCCCTGCCAGGTGGGGGCGCGGCCTCAGGTCGCCTGGCCTGGCGCTGGGGCGGGTGGTGCGGCCCAAGGTCCCCTGTCAAGCCCCACCAGGCAGGGGGCGCAGCCTCAGATCCGCTGGCCTGGCCCACTGCCACACAGCCTCAGGCCCCTTCTGATTGCTCGTTAAGGCTCATTACGGGAACTTGGCCTCAACTGTGGGCACAGCCATCTTGTGTTACAGAATCCCTGCCTCCGCTGTGGGTGCAGCCATCTTGACCGTTACAGAATGATGGTCAATTTGCATATTCTTGCTTTATTAGATAAGATATATATATATATGTGTGTGTGTGTGTGTGTGTATATATATATATATATGTATATGTATATATAATGTATTAAGGGGAACATTATCCACAAATTAAGTTGGACATTTCTGTAATATGACATGTTTAAAAAGCATTCTCATATTTTATATAAAACAATACATGATTTGGATTATCTTTCCCGAATGCAATACACTGATAAGCATTGCAGGGAGTTTTAGTATGAAACCAAAATAACTTTTTTAAATTAACAGTGAAATTACATTTATTAAAGGTTTCAGGGAAAAAAAAAAAGGAAACTAAAGAAACAAAACAATGGCTTCTTCTAAATTTTCTTTAGTTGTAATTATACTTTGGGGGCAAAAAATATTTTTTCCTTTTATTCTTCTAAATTCTCCCAGCTGGACTAATAAATGAACATGAGGCAGAGTAACAGGAGAAAATGACCGAATCTATTACGTATAGATAGGCTCGCATAAGAGCAGGAGACCCAAAGGCACATTAGGCAGTTGAGATTTATATGTCATTCTGGACTACATAAAGGGAGGCAGGTGTGGAGGATTTCAAAGGGAAAGCAGGCAATTCACAGGTAGATGAGAAAGAGTAAGCATGGGGCAAACAAATTCTTGCAGGGCCACCCAGAAACCCTGGAACACAGAGAGGACCTAACAAAAGACTTGCTCAGATCATCCCTGCCTGCTACACTTAATTCAAATATGCTAAGGTGATATGCTAAGGTTCCCTTCCAGAAGCAGCCTTTTCTATCTGAATCCCTTTAGGCAGGTAAAGGAGGAGGTAAAACACAAACAAACAAACAAAAAACTCTTCTTTAGTTTGTTGGGTTTTAATTGTTTTTAGGTCAAAGTCATTTGCATGCTGGGGTGGCCCCTTTGGAGAGACTTGTTCTAGATCACTACAATTGCTTGTACAATTTAATGATGATAATGATAATAATAATAATGCTATTAAGTTATTAGCACCCATAAAGTACCAGATAGCTTAGGTACTTTACGTTCTTAATTAATTCCTAAATTAACTGTCTTAAGTAGGAAGATGAAGACACTGAAATTCAAACCTGCCAATGATGGCAGAAGTGGCATAGCTGAACTTGAACTCAGTTTTCTTTTCCTATGCTCATTCCACATCCTACACCCATCTATTTAATCTGGCAATATTTAAGATTCTGTATGGGAAATAAATGACATCGTCTCTACAGGCATTCTCTATTCTTTGAAAGTAAAAGTTTCCCAAGGGTAAGTTACAACTCAAACTAGCACTGAGATAGGACTGTGGTGGACAGCGCACATTTGTGACAGTTTAAACAAAAAATCAAAGTTAACTTCCTTTATTGTTGTTGTTGGCTAACAAAAAAGGATTCTGGTTTATGCCAGACGATGCCGAGTGGTAAAAATAGACATTATTTACTCTGGGAACTATACATCTATTGCTAATTCTTTATCGTACATAATGTTATGCTCTTCATTTTGATGAAGTTGTAAGATCCCATCATGCTATTCCCATGTGCTGTGTTCCTGAATGTTAATTATATGAAAGTATAACGATTTTCCTATACAAAGAAAAAGGATGGGGGTAAAAGAGGCTGCCTGACAGTCCCAATTACTCAGTTTCCCTGTGGTACACAGGGCACTATTTGAACCTATAGCAATTTGCTGGCACGGGGAGTATGGAAAGCATATCCGATGGATGAGAGGAAGGCTGACAATTACTTCTATTAAACTGGCAATCGGCCATCTGTTTTAAAGGGGAGGGTTTAACCTGCAGGTAATCATGGTGAAATAGCTTGATGATGTGAATCAGACTTTTTATTTTTTTACGGGTTGGGGTGGGGTAGGATAGGAGTGGTTAAAATACAGACATACAATTTAGAATCATGGGCACATTCAGTACATTTTTGAGCACCTTCTCCTAAGACTAATCAGTATATTTTTGAGCACCTTCTCCCAAAACCAACCAGAAAAGAAGTTACTGCATTCAATATTCAGTTAAACAAAATTAAATTTAAGCTCTGTCCCCTAGTATTTCTTTTTTAAAATAGACTTTTAATTGCTTTTAGAGAGATAGGAAGGGGGGGGGGGGAGAAACACCGATTACCTCCCATACACATCCCGAGCAGTGATCAAACCCACAACCTGGGTATGTGCCCTGACCCGGAATTGAACCAGCGACCTTTTGGTGCATTGGACAATACTCAACCACTGAGCCACACCAGCCAGGTTATCCCTAGTATTTCTTTAGCAGGATAACATCTAGCCTCAGATGAAATTTGTACTTTGTTGCGGGTATTTTTGCATTCCTCTTAGACCCTCCATCTGAGATGGTGTTATGGCCAAAGGATTTCTTTTGAAAATTTTATTTATATATTATTTCAGGCTTTTTGGAAGCTACTCAGAGCTTTTATTGAATATAGTAAAATTCTATGCACTTTTTAAGAGAAGTATGCTTTTGTCAATTAGATTTTTATCTTTTCATATAGCTCCACATAAGGGAACATAATACTATTAGATAACAAATGTCCAGGTGGCCACAGCTAGGGTAAGTGATATTTTAAGATAGTAAGCAATCATGAAGTAGTTTGTCTTTGAATGTTTCTTTGTGCTTAGTAATGGGAATTTCTTTTACCCCAACCTGAACATTGCTTTGTTTTTATTTTACTATCAAGTAAAACTGGGGAA
>NW_006296616.1:369574-417715 GCF_000327345.1 Myotis davidii | reverse complement strand
GAGTGCAGTCCCAGCTAGAACAAAATTTATCAACTAGCAATGCACAGACCTGTGCAGTAATTTACAGCATCAGGAATGTCTAGTGCTGGAACTGTAATAGTTCCTCCTTGGCTTAAGTATTTCAAAACTTAAAAGAGTAGGGAACTCTAGAATTATTATGAGAATTAGATTATTTATTATTAGAATTGAATTATTCTATTATTCCCTACAATACCTCCTCACCCCCCACCAAGGAATGCTACCAACACAAATACCATGATGCTGTTTTATGAAGTATTAATTATCATTTACTCATTTATTTAGCAAATATTTTGGGGGCAACCTACTCTGTGCTAGACACCATTCTGGGTTCTTGGGAATTCAACAATGAATGAGGAAAACAAAATAAAACAACAACAACTAACTAAATGAATAAATAAAATTCCCTGCCTTTGTGAGACAGACAGGAACTAAACATGTAATTAGTACACGCTAGAGGCCCAGTGCACAAGATTCATGCAGGGGGCTGGGGAACAACCAGCCCAGCCTGTACCCTCTCACAGTCTGGGGTTCTCACAGTCCAGGACCCCTCGCTCCTTACTGCCCCTCTGCAACGGAGTTGGGAGAGGCTCCTGCCACTGCCACTGCGCTCGCCAGCTGTGAGCCTGACTTCTGGCTGATTGGTACTCCCCCTGTGGGAGCGCACAGACCACCAGGGGGCAGCTCCTGCATTGAGTGTCTGCCCCCCTGGTGGTCAGTGGGCATCATAGCAACTGGTTGGTCTGCCGTTTGGTCGATTTGCATATTACACTTTTATTATATAGGATGGGATACAGCAGATAGTGATAAATGCCAAAAAGAGAAAATAAATCATGACAGGGGATAGAAAGTGCTGAAAAGGGGGCTGCTAAACTTTTAGGTGCAATGACATTAAAGACCCCAAAGGAGGAAAATCATACAGCTATCTCAGGAACCTGTGTTCTCCAAAAGCAGACGGCTCAGGTGTAGGACATTTCCATCACTGCAGAGAGTTCTAGTGGACAGTGTGCTAGAAGGAACAACCAGTACAAAGCCTCGGAAGCAGAGAGCTATGGGAGAAGCGACAAGTAGGCCAGTGTGGCTGTTGCTGAGTAAAAATGGGGAGGGAAGTAGGAGACTGAGCCAGAGAGCTAAGGAGGAGCTGGAGCATGCACAGCTTCTCACACTTCCGGCGTGGACTTCAAGACATCACTGAGCAAGATGGGCAGCCTCCGGAATGTGTTGAGTGCAGGGTGATGTGAGTCTGATTTGTGTTATGTCAGTGTCACTCTGGCTGCTGTTTTGAAAATTAAGTAAAAGAGGCGAGAACAGAAGTTAAGAGACCATTGCAGTCATCAAGGAATGGTGGTGATGCTTGGAATAGAGGGTAGTTGTGAGAGAGAAAAAAAAATGCTTTTAAAGTATAATTTTCACATACATCAAGTAGTAAATGAAAAAGAAAAAACAAAACCAATCTAATACTGCCTTTAGGATTATTCATTTATAGGTGATGAACCATGTGGGAACAAACTGTTAAAAATGAATAGATATTATGGATAGGCAGAGAAAATGAAAATTAAGAATGGCTGAAATTTCCCTTTCAATCAAATTTCTCTAAAGCTTTATTATTAGTGATTCATTATTTTGTTTCGAACAACACGGTACATACACCCCCAGGGACCATAAACTATTTAGTCACAGTTATTTCAATATTAATTAATTGGTTAGGTCCTGGAAGAAAATATTTGATATCAGAAGTTTGAAAAGAAAGGGATGAAAACAAAGATAGCAAATTTTACTATTTTCTTAGGGACCAGTTCAAAGAATAGAAAGACAGCACAGAAGTTATAATTTCTGGAAACCCAAGTCGTTTTGTGGCATTTTGTGAAACATAAATGAATTGTTCCACCAGCTCCTCTATCTCTCCTTGAACTTGATTCATTGGGGTAAGAGTATGGTGATCACTCAGGGAGTCAATGGCATTGCTTCCTGAGGTTCTGAGAAAATGCTTACTAGCATTTGGCCTGATAACTTTATAATGAGAATAAGGGTGGCAGAGAAACTTGAGAGAGGCAAGGAAGTGTAGGTTGTGAGGGCAGGAGAATCCATCCTGCTATTTTTGGTTTCATAAACCCCCTAATATTAACTTTTCAATCAGCCATCATTAATTTTTGTCCTTTCTGCCTACCTGTAATACCCATTCCCTTTCAATAGTTTGTTCCCATTACAAAGTCTTTAGAAGTTGGATAATGGAAAAATATTTGAGGGCTTGACTATATGGAATAAGTGATGGAAAACACTTATTTCATATATATAAGTAATATGAGAACAGATTTTGGGTGGGACTTTGTATAGGAAGCCATGCGAACAGTGAAAAATTGAGCACTTCCCTAGAGTTGAAATGGTAGTCATAGTGCAGCCCTAGCAAAAGGGGATTTGATGTAGCAAACAGGAGCTCTCACCAAGCAGGCATGTGTGCATACATGGCTATAAAATATCCTATCTGTGCCGTAGACTAAATTAATTGTCATGAAGATGACTTGTCCCATTAATTTTGATCTTTAAATGATAAAATTATATGTCTGCATTAAAAAAATAGAATGTTGCTAGAATGTTTTAAGCATTTTGTATATGACCTAAGAATAATATTTTTCCTAAGTATTTCTCTATAAAGATAGATATCCCATTAAAATTTTAAGCAATAGTGAGAATGATGGGAAACATTCTATTCCAGGGGAGGCAAGTTCAAAACAACACTAGCTAAAATGTGGGGGGCACTTACTCTGATCAATACTTCATATGCACTTAACAGTTGCCTCAACTCTATAAAGACAGCATGAAAATACCCATTTTCTCCTGAGGAAACTGAGGCACATGGTCACACAACAAGCAAGAAGCCAAGTCAATATTGCAGACCTGTTAATAGAACTAGGTTGCTTTACAGAAAAGGTTGAGTAAGGCAATCAAAAACTACCATCACAAATCTACTCCAATATCAGCCTGGGCCTCTAATGGCTCGACCAGTTCTGGCCTGGAAACCACTGGGCAAAAATTTGACCATTTGAGTTCAGTCACTCTCCAGGGCTCTCGCTCACTACACTCCCCTCCAACTCTCCACGAAGACTCCCATCCTCTCTAGTCCCCCAGGCTGTTCTTGTCATAAATATCCTTCACCTGGAACCCATTACTGTAGGCCTCCCTCCTTTGCTTCTTTTCCTCTGAAACCCTTAATTTATTTTTAACAGTTTCTACTGTATCCTCCCGAAGGCTGGCAGAGGACTTTGCCCTTAACTACTTTCACCTTGAAAATATGGTCCCTGTGGCTTGTGTAGTTGAGGCTCCTCTTTCTGCCAGACCCGGGTCAGAGGTGTGGTTTTGCACTGTCCTAGGTCCTCGTCACCACAGTGAGAGCTTATTCACCGCCCTCTGATCTTACATTCCCCAGTTCTGTCCCACCTCCAGTCTTCATCTTCGCTGTCACCAGCCTACATCTAGTCACTTCCCTTAACATTTATGATTCTGGGACCAGCATACATAAGCATTAAAAAAATAAATTTATTGACATAAAAAGAGGATAAGAGATACATTTAATGTATTTAAGGGGATACAGAGCTACGACAAAAAATGGTGAAGTCTAGGACACCCAGACTTATAATAAATTCAAGCTTGTTAGTAAGCTTTGGAGAGCCTATATCACTTGGTTAGAGCCTATTCCCCCTCTTAAACCTCACCCTTCACCACTCCATTCCTCACCCTTTACACCTCAGTTAAATCTTTCTTACCCCACCTCAAGCTGTGCTCATACTCTCTCTTCTTTGCCATCCAGACCATAATATTTGCCAACTCCTAGCCTTAAGACTCAGTGCAGCCTAACAATACCCCACAGTTTTTGGACCAATTGATAAGGACTTAATATTGAAAATTTATAAGGAACTTATAAAACTCAACACACAAAAGTAAACAATCCAATTAAGAAATGGGCAAAGAACCTGAATGAACACTTCTCCAAACAGGACATACAGATGGCCAATGGACATATGAAAGGATAGTCATCATCTCTAATCATCAGAGAAATGCAAATCAAAACCACATTGAGATACCACCTCACACCTGGCAGAACGGCTACCATCAATAAATGCACAAATGACAAGTATTGGCAAGGATGTGGAGAAAAGGGTATCCTCATGCACTGTTGGTGGGAATGTAGACTGGAGCAGCCACTGTGGAAAGCAGTATGGAATTACATTAAAAAAAAAATGGAATTGCCTAATGATGCAGATTCTACTTCTGGGAATATATCCAAAGAAACCCAAAACAGGAATTCAAAAAAATATATGCACCCCTATGTTCACTGCAGCATTATTTACAATAGTCAAGATTTGGAAGCAGCCCAAGTGCCCATCGGCAGATGAGTGCATAAGGAAGCTACGGTACATATAACAATGGACTACTGCTCAGCCATGAAAAAGAAGGAAATCTTCTTTTGTGACAGCACGGATGGACCTAGAGAGTGTTATGCTACGTGAAATAAACCAGTCAGAGAAAGACAAGTACCAAGTGATTTCACTTATATTTCAAATCTAATGAACAAAACAAACTAACAAACAAAGTGGAGACAGACTCATGGATACAGAGAACAGACTGATAGCTATCAGAGGCGTAGGGGGAGGGGACTGGGTGATAAGGATGAAGGGATTAAGCAAAAAAACAACAACACGTAACCAAAAGTCATGTATATAGACAACAATATTATGATTACCAGAGGGAAAGGGGCAATGGGGGGTGGTAGAATAAGGGAAGGGGGGGGGATGGTGATGGAAGGAGGCCTGACTTGGGGTGGTGAACACACAATATAATGTACAGATGATGTACTGCAGAATTGTATACGTGAAACCTGTATGATTTTATTAACCAATGTCACCCCAATAAATTCAATAAAAAAAAAGACTCAGTGATTGTAATTTCCAAGACCCTTGACCCCATCAGGTTAGTGTTCAATGTGGGAAAAGGAATTTAACCCACAGCCCACAGCCATCTCTGTCATGGACTTCTCTCATGGTTCTACAATCATCTATGACATGCTGGTTTCCACCCCCTGGACTGTGGGTTTCTTAAATGGATAAACTGTGATGTAATTCTCTTTCCCCCCAGTACCCAGTAGAATGCCACGGCCAGCGAAAGGAATGGGTAAATGTTTGTGGAATGAATGGATCCTACCAAAGTCTTTAGGGGAAGAGACTCACTAAAAAAGACCTTCCCTTTCATTATTCCCTTTAAATGTCTTCATCGTCAGCACAAGGCCCTGAATGTGAGTTCAAAGTTGTAATTTTGCATTTCAGAGGCAGAACTGGTGTTGTGATTTTTTCCAGAGGCATGCCTGACTGCCTTATACATCCAGGGACTGTCTGGGTGAGCACACACTTGAGAGTTTTGTTTGCCCACTTATGACAGTTGAAAGTGCCCCATTAAAAAAACACACACACAAAAACTCAAATGCTCTTAAAATCCCTAGCTCTTTCCTTTAAAATAACATTCATGGCAGGTGTCCCCTGAGTAAAATAAAGGTCAAATCGGTATGTAACTGAGAGATCACTTAACATTTTTAATTGAACTGCTAACCTAATCAACTCCATCATCTGATATACGCCCTCTCCATCCTCATTTCCTGGAGCAAAGAGTGAGAAGAGTGCCTCGTTCCAAGATGTGCATTATGTGGGTGCCGCTTCATCAGCACATAGAGGTTCGGCCTTCCAATGGACTTTCTTCAAACTCTTGACTCCACTTTGCCTTTATTCTCCCCATAATTCCCACAATCTTTGTTAGGCTCCTACTGAGAGCTCCAAACATAAAGGGGGTATGTTTGGCCTTAAATAAGAAAAGTCCTGTGATCTCAGAGGCATTTGCCATATGGACTCTTAGGGAGGCAGACACTGGAATGCTTTCTTAGAAGACTAGGGAATGCTTCCAGAGACGCAGCATGCAAATTAAAACCTCGGCCAGGGCAGGGCAGATTTACCGCATGCATTTGGAGAGGCATTACCAGATCTCCTGCAGTATGAATTGTAAACTTTCTTTTTTTAATAGCAAGAACAAGGAAGACATTATGCACCTCATAATGTCTTGTTATCCACAAGAAAGAGTGGGGGAGGTAAATGGATATGCTTTTAACGTATGTCCATATATGCCCAGCGTGCCTCCTTTCATTTATTTCAGTGTCAGGTTTGGTTAGCAAAAATAAGGGATGAGAACGAGGTTTTCAATGAAAGGACAGAGTTTCCATGAGGAAGAGAATGATATTTTGGGGAGGTGATATTTCGGGTGCTGTCGGAGGCTGTAATTGGCACCATCAACGTACAGTGAGGAGTCCTGCCCTCTGCTTACATTGCTGCTTTGGGAGTGGAGTGTGTACTGTGTTTTCCATACGCTGTAAAAAGGGATTATGGCATCACTGCGGTGCCAGCAGGCAGCATTGGCATTGCTACTGGCAGGAGTTCTGCGGAAGGAGACCAAGAGACCAGCAAAGAAACTACAGAAGCTGAAGTAGATTCTGCAGCTTTACGTATCTTACATTTCCAGAGCTACAAGTCTCAGGGAAATGAATGAGTTGTGGTTTTACAAGAAAATATCCATATAAATCATCACTGGGCAGTTCTGAGAGTAAAAATGTAGAGTGAGTTGATCAACAAAGGCTTCTCCCTTGCTATCTTCCATCCTACTTCCTACCTCTCCCCAAATGTTAATATTGTATACGTCAAGCTATCATTGAAAGAATTGTTTTCAAAAAACTATTTGAAATTATATCAGGTAATTTGCTTATGGCACAAACCTAAAGAGGCTTATACAGAAAATAACTCCCTGATATTTATCGCCTAGCAATCATTTAGAGAGTGCACAAATTTTCATACTGAAAGTCCATATAAACCATTATCTTTTAAAAATGCAATCTATAGGAGAACCGGTGGGTAGATCACAGTTTTAAATTTTGAAAGAATCATTTGAGAGTTGAAATTAATTATTGGAAACAATGCTCTAATTACTTGACATTCTGGAACCAATTTTTTAAATTAAATAATTAGTGCACTGTAAAAAATGCCCAAGAAAAATTTAAATGTGTAATAAAAGTGTTTTGTAATATTCAAAATTTGCAGAAGCAGGTCTCTTCAATATTTTGAGGGCTGCCACAAAATTACTGATTTGGCTGTTACTTGAAAATAATCAGAGTTTTTACAACCACAGTTCTAACTTAATTTTCTGAGCATACAAATGGGTAATTAATTAGAAATAAAACTTTAAGAATAAAGGTGACCAGAAATTATTTTTCAAAAAATACTTAGTAATTCAAAGGTAATTAGTAGTATATTTTTCCCTAAAATTAACATACAGAAAAAAATAAAAATCTATGCTCATGTATTGTCAGTCTCCAACCAGGTTGGCATAGCATTTGTTAAAAAAAAAAAAAAAAAAAAGCACCAAATGAGACTTAGAAGTGTGAATAAAACATTAAGGACCAAGGACCAACTCTTAATACTAAAGAACTGGTTACTAGTAGTTTTTAAATACTAGGAACTTCTTCCTACAGACACTTACCAGAATATTCTGCTTTAAACAACCTATTACTTTAAGCAACAATTCATCTTTCCAACACCTGTCAATTCATCTATTTCCTAAATTTCTATTATGCTTGAATTCTCAGCTTTTGGCCAATGCATACTTACAGCTGTTGGTCATTAGGGTTACAGCTGGCCTGTAATGAAGTAGTCTATGCAAAAAGAAAAATTATTTCTGTTTCTTCTCATGTTCCAGTGGACGTTAGCTAAAGCAAGTCCAGAAGCAGATAGCCAGGCCTATCCAGCAGCTGGTTAGCAACGTTACACAACTGGCCTGAAAACCACTCTTTCTGAAGCTAATTTGAGTTTACATTGAATAGGGAATATCATATGTTGTCAACTAGATTCCCTGGGATTTGCACATCTCGCAAGACGTCTGTATATATGTATTAAAAAAAAATCACAATTAGTCACGTGTATTTGGAATAAGAACCTTTGAAAATTTAGCTATGTAGGTGGTGATGCATCCTGGTTGCCAGAGTCTCCCTCAATTAACGTCAAGGTGATTCTACACACAACTGTTTGACAATAGACAGTGGAACAGGTTGTTACATCGGTGAAGTAATCCAAAGTATGCCAACTGAAACAAAGAGGCCTATTTCTCTTAAATGAACCAGAGTATCACTGGAAGTCCTGCATCAGAGTGGAAAAAAAATTACATTTCTATCAAAAATTGTTTCCTAAAATGATGTCATTGTTTCTCCACATATAAGTCTATGAAAGTCAAAGAACTTACACAGTGGAATTTAAATAATTACTAACACCTGTAATCATGACTTATCATTGCAAGAAGTAGCAGTCTTTCATCATTTTGTCCCATCAGCAGCCCAGTTACCCAATAATTGTTGAAAGCAGTAAGGAGAACAAATTAAAATGAATCTACTTCTTGGCATTTGCCAGATAAGCCACAAGTTAAATAGTCTCTTTAAATAAAAAAAGCATTTCAAGTCTAAAAAGAAAAAAAAATCAGTGCTGGTTGATGAATATTTCCACTTCAAGCTTTATTTATGTCAGAAAATCTTTTATTTGCCACTGTGTAAATTCGCAGCAAACTTTCCCTTGTAGTTGATTCATCACTGAAGCCACAATGGTATGATTTAACTGTTAACATGGTCATGGGATGCGAACAGTTGAAAAGTAAACTAAGCAAAATATAAAACAGAGGTAATGATAAACTTTAAAATAGCTAATCCGCCTCAAAGAACTGGGAGAATCTAGACAGATCTAAGGACAGAAAAGAAATTAAATCCAAAAATATTTTGAAAAACAGATTCTTTGGGAAGAAATAAATGGTGTCTGCAGAGTAGAGCAAAGAGCCTGTGACAGCAAGATATATCTTGGGCTGTGACAACAATATCCTTAGCAGAGCTGGCTGCTGAGGTTGTAATGGAAAGCTCAGATGGCTTGATGCAGCAAGCATTCATCAATATAGGAATAAACTCTGTGTTTTGCCTACTCACAACTGTACACCTACTTTTGCCCCACCTTGTATATAAGCATACCTTTTTTTTTAAAAGCAAGGTTAAAAAAATTATTAATACTTACTACAGACACTAAGACATGTTTTTCTAGGGGAGGCATGTTAACTCTTAATGTGCTGAACAAATTCCAGTTTGGGGACTGTATTTTAAAAGCAACAGAAAAATCCCATCCTAGCTGGTTTTGCTCGGTGGCTAGAGCGTTGGCCTGCAGACTGAAGGGTTCCATGTCCCATTCCCAGTCTGGGCACATGCCTGGGTTGATCCCCAGGAGGGGGCAGGAAGGGAGGCAGCTGATCAATGATTCTCTCTCATCATTGATGGTTCTATCTCGCTCTCCCTCTCCCTTCCTCTCTAAAATCAATAAACATATATTTTTTAAAAAATTAAAAGAATAAAAGCAATAGAAAAATCTGGAACTCCATTTCATGGAAGGAAGCATATGGCTTGAAACTAAAGATAGTTTAACCATATGAAGCATATTAAATTAATTATTATAATTTAAGTGATTTGAAAAATGTCTTCAGGTTTTATGACATATGCTTCTAATGATTCACATTACCTGTAGGTACTTCAAAAGCATGGGGATTCAAATTCTCTTCAGTAATTAGGGGGTCAAATGATATGCTAGCTGTATTAGAGCAAAGAGCCCCATGAATGCGGGCCATGGACCAAAATAATACCCTTCAAGGCAGATGGGAACCAAGCCTCAAAATTTTCGGCAATTGGACTATTTTTGAATACCACACTTAAATGCTTTGAGGAAATAGGCTGTATCTGAAGAGTTTGATACAATATTTGGACTTGAAATTTTTTTTTAAAAAAATGCATGTTTCTGCCCAATGGTTGTCTCTACTTTTAAAGGCCTCATCTCTACTTCTTAGACTATTCTTTGCGAGAAGTTTTTTTTATGTAGTACTACGTCAGAGAGTCCTAATCTGAACCAGGCATTCTATTTATTTGTGTGCTTATCTATTTACTTACTTATTTACCTATCCCCTCATGCATTTATTGCACAGATATTTACTGAGCACCTACAATATCTGGTGTAGGCACTGCTTTAGGTACATGGAGATGTAGTCAAAAAGAGAAATAAAGTTATTGTCCTCTGTGTTTCCTATTCTTATGGGAGGACAACCAACAAATGAAAAGAAAAAAAAAAAGAAGAAGAATTAAGTAACTCCAAATATTGAAAAAAAAATCAGGAAAGGACACCAATAGAGAGTGACTGGTAGGGAGATGTGACCTTCTTTAGTTTGGGTTGTTCATGAAAGCCACACAAAGCAGGTGACATTTGTTGATACTTCAAGAGTGGCAAGGCAGGGATGGTCTTTTTTATCTTGAACAGAGCAACCAGTTGTTGGGCCTTGAGCCGGAAATGAGCTGCTCAAGAAAGAGCAAGAAAGCCTGGTGACTGGAGCTGAATGTGTGGGAAGAGAGAAGAAATGATCTTGAGTGTTGGGCAGAGTGAGATGACTTAGAGATGCTTAATCCACCGTAGGGAGTCTGTATTTCATTCAACCTAAAATAACAGTAACAGCCATAATAGTGCTGATAACAGAAAGGAACTCACAGAGTGCTATAAGATGTGCTAGGCACAAAACTTCATCTCCTCCTTATCACTACATTTCAGAAATAGGAAAATGAAACACAAAGAAACCTTCCCTAAGTCACCTACCATGTAAGAAACAAAGTTAACTTTAAATACGATACCTCCGATATACCTCTTACATTTCAAATAAGTAATAAATACCCATATGATAAGTCTCAATCCTTCAAGTTATCTCATGCCTTCAAATATGCATTATAGGCTTGCTCTTGGCAAAGCCTGAATGCTATCTTATGCTTTTTTATTTGCCTGGACTTACATCTTACCAGGGACATGTCATGCAGGAGATTGCATGGTAAAGAAACCATGCAATTAGTGATGTTTTTTGACAGGCTGAATAGAATTGTGGTGAAAGGCAAACTGTGGAGTGAGAAAAGGCTGGTTTTGTGACCTCAAATTTTTTATCACTCTAGGCATCATATTTACTTATTGCTACATTGTAGACAACAATAATGTTGCTTATCTTATGCAGGTGTTTATTCCTCCATTCAAAAAATATTTATTGTTTTGTATGTGCCACACACTGCTCTTGCCTATAAAGTGAAGCATTCATTTGAACCCTGCCCTGGTGTAATTTATATTCTATTAGAATAGGCAGATCTTTGACATAATTAATATAAGGTGTCCCTCAAAATTTCTCAAAATTGAGCTATCAGCTGTTAAAGTGTGTATACATTGATGGGGGGACATCCTGTAGATGTTAAAATGTATAGCAACATATAGGGTATGTTAGGTAGTGTTAGATGCCGAGGAGAAAAAAATTAAAGCATTAAGAGTGACAAGAAGACTCAAGGAAGGGAAAGTGATTGCATTTTAGGTGGGGAGACCAGATTAGGCATCACCGACAAGATGACATCTGAGGGAAGATCTATAAGAAAAAGAAAAGAGAAGTAGAAGAGAAAAGATTTGCTAAGAGATCAGATATGAGATGGGAAAGAAAGAGAGGGTTCAAGAAAAACTGGTTAGTGTGAGGAATCCATGTGACCCTGTATATAGAGAATCAAAAGCACGACTTAGTAAGAGATAACATTTAACATGTACTCCTTCATTTCTTCACCCAATAAAAATGTCCACATTTCTGTGTAATAGGATCGTGGTCAGAGGCACGAATGTAAACTACAAATAGGTTTATACATTTAAATCCGTATAGTAAATGTTCAATAAAGACTTGAGGGAAGCCCTAGTCGGCTGGTTTGGCTCAGTGGATAGAGTGTCCGCCTGCTGACTGAAGGGTCCCAGGTTCAATTCCCATCAAGGGCACATGCCTGGGTTGCGAGCTTGATCCCCAGTAGGGGGCGTGCAGGAGGCAGCCAATCAATGATTCTCTCTCATAACTGATGTTTCTATCTCTCTCTCCTTCCCCTTCCTCTCTGAAATCAATAATATATATGATAAAAATAAAATTGTTTTTTAAAAAAAGACTTGAGGGAAGATGCTTACCCCTGGCCTTCATAAACAATAGGCAGGTTCGTACTTACAGAGCCTTTATAGAAGTTCCCAAAATGCTAAAAAGAATTAGAAGCATTAGGAAGGGGAGGGTATAAAAATAATTCATGTAAGAGAAAGATGAAGGCTTCGGGGAAGTTACTACGATAAGTTAAATGCAAACCTGCCTAGAACAAACCAAGGGAATGTGGAAACTAATGAGCAAGGCTCTCCAGGTTTATTTTGGAGTTAGGATAAACTTACATGGAACAAGAGATTTCCAATAATAAAGTCATTAATGTAGAGAAGCAAGATTAAATATAAAAGGAAGTTTTAGGGAAGAGTACATTTTAAGCTATCCTGTTTAGAAAATAGGTTTGATAAATGTGGACTAACTAAATAAGGAAGTAGACATTTTATTTCATCTTTTTTTTAATGGTTTTACAATAATAATGAAGACATTTCTGCCTTTTTGCACCTTCACATGGAGACCTTAAATTATTGTCCTATATACTAGATCGACAAAAAGGGCCATTTTGTTGCACCTTCACATGGAGACCTTAAATTATTGTCGTATATACTAGATCGACAAAAAGGGCCACTATACAAATTGAACTATTTTGTTATATTCCTATTGTGATGAATCCTTTTCTATTGCTCTGTAACACACATTTTTGTGAAGTGTCTTTTGACACTAAAAGGAATATATACGACTTCCATCTGACCATTAGTTTCAGCCATTCACAGAAACATATTAGAAAGGCCACTAATTTTTGAAAATGCTGCAGAATGGAGGGGGCAGGAATCATGAAAGAATGCTATATTTTGCTGTGATTAAAACAGTGGCTACCAGAGTAAGTGAGCAATTATTCTAATAGCTTTCTTTTGAATATTTAATTAAATTATCAGCTTTATAATGAAGCTATTGACAGGCAGGTGCTATTATAAATGTGTTCCTCCACCTGCTAACAAATGGCACTCAGTTATGGAAACCGCCCGGCATTTTTAGAATCAGGCACTGCTGTGGCGTTCTTCTGAAAGTATTCTCCCTTGGAACTTGCATTTTAATTCTGATTTCTTTTTTTCTGCTTTATTTCTATGTAGTGATCAAGGTGCTTGATTGAACCTTATTTAAATAGAATAGGCATTGTTTCAAACTAGTTTTGCATAAAATGTGAATATGAATGCAGCAACTATGTGAGTTATTTGAATCCCAAATGCATTAGCAACTAGTACCTTCTGTCTTTCATTTAGCTGCCTTACAATAATATTAAGGAGAATATTATATGTGCCTAAATTACTAAATATTATTTTTCAACTCTGATTTTTATTTACTTAAGACTAGCAATGTAACATTGCCTTTAATGTTTACTGCTTCGACTTAATTTTTTTTCTTTTTAATCAGAGAAAATCAAATTTGCAAAATACAATTAAAATTTTCTCCAGCTATGTTACCTTTAGGCAATGCTGTCTTCTAGATTTGTAACATCTTCTGTTCTGGTGCTATGGAATTATAAAATGCAGTGTATAAGTGCACATTTCTAAAATCAACAGATTAGAGATTTGTAGAAAAACTACATAGCTTATGTATTAAAAACATTTCCGGCACCTAAATTCATTTGTCATAAGTCTAAAGTTTCTAAGAGCAATAATTCTGTGTTGAATTAAAGACCTTAGGGAACTTTGACATTTTGAGGATATATTTTTAAATTATTCGGATAATATTTTAAATGTAAGATGATATGTCAATTCCTCTTTAAGGATCATCAAAATTATTTTATTAATTTCTCCCTTAAATGTTTTTTAAACTACAAAAAAGTTACTATTGGCCTGAGATTAACGATGGAAAGTTTTAGACGGAAAGAAAAGTTATTAGAAGGTTGCAAGCATTTAGAATTATAAATGAGGATCTTTAGGTGAACTATGTAACATCCTCAGTTTCACATAGAAATGCCAGTACTTCATTTTTAAATCCTAACCTTAATTTTCAAGTTGTATTAAAATGAAGTACTTTTATTTTTTCCAGAACTAACTTAATTTTACTACTTTTTAAAATTAATTTGTCATCTGTTTAAGAAACCATTTTTATGATTTGGAAACTATTGTAACTTACATCAGAAATCCCAGACTATTTTCCTATAAAATTGCAGAGCTTCAGAGCTTTTTTTTTTTGTGTGTGAAAAGCTTAAACTAACTCTTCAACTCTTTCAAATATATGGATTTTCCCCATTATAAAAAACATCACATTTTATATCACAGGCTTATAAGTTCCATTACTGTAATATAGCAAAGTTAATTTATAAAACTAAACATTTCTAGTATGCTAGAGTCAGATTTCAGCATAGTGATCCTGAGATCTTGAAAAATGTGCTTAATGTTATTAGTCTAGAAATTCTAAAACCATCACTTAAGAAAAATCTTAAGCACATTACAAACTACGCATGCTAAATTTTAAGGAGAATGGCAATGCGGGTATTATTTATTATCCATATATTAAATTAAACGAGAAAAAACAGATATATACTCAGCACATTTTCACTGATAGAATTTTTGGCAATGGTATATTTGGCCCTTGCAAAAATCTAATTTAAGCTGTTTTTTTTTCTTTCCTATTTTATTAATAAGAAAAATAAAGTACAAGTACAAGCTGGAAGAGAAGCTTTTAATTACAGCAGGGGTTTTAGGAGAAATAAAACTGGGTCAGGAAATGATCTAACATCATGAGTGTCTTTCTGCTTTTTCCTGATAGAAGTCGCAACAAATAACCCAGTTCTCTCACGGGAGAAAACTAGAAAACAAGTTCACCTGCCGAAAGACAGAGACTTTCATCTGAGATCAAAATCACAAACTGTGAGTTTACTCTGGTTTCACGTCTAACTTACTTCCAGGCAATGGCCAAGTGACTTAAATCTCAAATGGTTTTCCCTTAAAATGGAGATTATTATAATCTCTTCCCTGTGATGTTGCACAGAAAATAAAGCCTTGGTCTTAATGCTTTTTGAAGTTCTTCAGTAAGCAGTAAGGCATTATTAGGACATGTGTCGAGATTATCATCTGGAAGAAAATAGCATTGGAGAGAGAAAAAAATGAAATAGTCCTGTGACCAAATGTGGTGACTCTATTAGAGATTACATAGAATATTTTAGCAGACACACATATTACCTCTGTTCTGTCTACCTCGTGCTATTAAAAATAAAGCAAAGCTTAAAGAAGACATTACACAAAATAAAAAATTAAAAGTAAGAGATGGAACAGATCTATCTAGAATAGATGGACATGGAGAAATTAAGGCAAATGTTTTTGTGTCCTTGTAAGAACAATGTAATAGATGAATTACTTGGACAGAATTGAAGCAGAAAACTGGTATGGAAGCAAGGAAGGATTGGGGGTCAGTGAGCACTTCTTGTGCAACTTTTAATTATGCAAACCCTTAGTCACACAGTTTCTAAAAATGGGAATATACGCAAGCTGAGAAACTCCTCCCAAAACCCACTTGCAGCATAACTCACCAAATCATTGCTCTGAAAGGTAACAAGGACTTTCAGCAAATGCAATTCTCTAATGGACCGAGTTGAAGTAAAATTATACTGTATTCGAACAACAGCAGCAACTACAACTAGAATAACAATAAAATGAGCAGCTTTCACTTGACTTCTAATTTTAAAAAGGCCATGTAATAAATTCTACTCTGGTTCTCCACTCTCCTTTATAAAGCATTTCAAAGCAGGCAAAGAATTAAAAAAATGTTTTTATGGTTTCCTATGAAAGGGATATAATTTTCTTCCAGTTTTTGAACATTTCAATACCTGTCTTAATGCAAACCATTCTGAAGTGTTTTAAAAACAAACAGAAATAATTCAGGCTAACGAAACACTCGATCCTTACAATTTAACAGGCGAGATGGTAAGGATTAATAAATATATACATCTTCTTAATATCTTAACTATACCTATTTTTTCAATCCATTTGGTATAAAGAGTGCCAAATACAGCCTGGGGATAATTTTCATTTTCAAATGCAAAATCTTTGTTCAAGGAGAAGTGTGTGTTTTCTTAATCTCTGATAATAAAGACACCTGTGGCCTTGTTGATCTTGCAAGTGAAGCTTGCGAAATTGTCACACACACACACTGCTCTCTCTTTTCTCACATGTAAAAATTCCATTAGAATAATCATTGGACATTCATCAAGTTTAATGACAAGCTGACATTTTATTTTTTAAAAATTAACCCTTCCATGGCCATCTTACACTATTAAACTTAAAAGATCCCAACTGATGGGAGTGGGGGGAAGAGGAATTGCCCAGAGCACATGCATTAGTCAATAAGAAACACAGGGCTTTGATGTGTTTTGGCTATCACAAGCCAAGTTACTATTAATTATAGGTTGCTTTACCTTTAGACACATAATTTACCTTTATTAAATGTCAAATGCATTTTATATTATGTTTATACCAGACCCAGGCTAGCTGATGATTTTTTTCTATGTTATATGATGGCAAATAACTGTTATCATAAAACCTAAAGTATATTTGAGCGAGGATGATACCTAAAGTATTAACATCTCAGATATACCTTCAAGAGTCATCCATAGGAGGTTAAGATGAAACAGTTTAAAATCATTCCATTCAAAACTGTATAATTTCTTTTGTTCAGCTGAATTAGTTTGAGGTCAGTGCAGTTTTTGATTTCTGTTTTATATAAAACCAAATACCCCAATCTAACTATGATTAATTATAGTCATTAATGCAAATTTGAACTTGGCATAGTTTGATTTTACTAACCAAAAGAGGCAAGTTAATAAAGCCTTTATTTTTGAAGCTCTATAATATATAAAATTTGGGCAGAAATACCAGTTTGCAAAGAAGTGTAATTGTTTTTTTCTTTAAGGATTTAAGGTAAGTACATGCAAGATTTGTATCTGAAAGCAATCTTATACTTCTTCCCGAGCCTTCCAAAAGCATCAGTCGGTACAGAGCATAGAATTAGCAATGAAAATGCCTCCAAGAAAATATAATTCTAACATTAAAAATAAAATCTGTGAAATAAATAATCCTTTGGTTTTAGTTCACTTTAATCAGAGCATAGAGGCGGAAAATTTATTTAACTCCCAATTAAGCAGTTGTCTTTTAAATTGGATAATGCAAAAAATGAATATTTTGGATCTGGTACATTTGAAAACCTAATTAAATTAATATTAAAATAGAAAGTACAACACTTTGTTTATTTTCATCTTTATTAAGTTTGTGACCACTCAATTCATCGTGTGTGATATGTGAAAGGGAAAACTAAGCCGTCCATCTGTGACAAGTATGCCTGCCATAAGCACAGTAAAATTTCCACTGGGAAAGCACAACCCTTTCTTACTTGCCACCCCCCTTATTTTTATAGCATAAATGTTCTCGCAGATAACACAATTCCTTTAAAGGGCCCAAAGTCTCCTATTACAAAAGCTAATTTGATAGATGCCAATGCTCATTCATCATGGATGTAACTGAAGCGCTGCAATGGTAATTAACTAACATAATTAAGGGTTGTACTTCCATTTCCAAAAAGCCAACCATGTTGAAATGTGTGAGTGACTCAAAGATTGGCGATGGCTTGCAACAGCCACCAGGTTCTCCATGTCCCTGAAGCTGTCACAACTGTGGAATCCGTATCACGTGGGGAAGTAACAGATAAAATACAAATCACAGGACACATTCTGCCTACGTGGCATTACAGGGGAGACTGTGACTGCCCTGATCTCTGGCACAGCTGCCCAGACTAAGGATCCAGGACAGCAGGCCTTGACCTGCCCTAGCAACAAACCATAATTTACATAAAAGACACAGCCCTCCTTTTGTTCAAACCATGTTGAGGCACGGTCCCTGCTGGGGACCTAATCTACAATAACTTTATGACCTCCTGCTTCCACAGCTTAGTTATTTAGGATCAAATAGACAACATACATTCACATGACCTGAGAAGCCAACCAAACCCATTCCTCTCTTCAAATACTCAGTTGACCTTCCAAAGTAAATGTTTCCCCCTGACCCGCTGCCACTCATTTTCTCTTAAACTGCTTGCTAATGCTTTGAAAGGTCTCCTGATATTTTGCAAGCAGCTTTAAAGTAAACAAACCCTGACTGTATAATTCTAGCTTTACCAACTAGTGCACTGGTAGAAACTGAAGCACACAAGGGGTCCAGTAGGTTTAGAGTTATGTTTATCACCCTACCCTTACTTTGCTCAAAGGTAAGTTAGAGATCTCTGCAGGAGGCTTACAAACGTGCAGCTTCTGTGTTAGCAGAAAGCTTGCTTTGTCTGATGCCAAGAGTACCTGCTTTGAAAGACTGAGACAGAATGGAGGATATGAGCAACCGAAGAAGAAGAAGAATTGATTTGAAGCATCACAATATAGGTCACAGCAGTTTCCATGGCACAAGTGGACAGGCTACATAACACCCAAATAATTTTGGGAAAGCTACCAGCGACAAGGTGCTGAAGTGAACAGCAAACATATCTTGTCTGTATTTGTTTACTTATTTTTTTTTATAATTGACTTTATTGGGGTGACATTTGTTAATTAAATTATATAGGTATCAGGTGTACAATTCTGTAATACATCATCTGCATATTGTATTGTGTGCTGACCACCCCAAGTCAAGTCTCCTTCCATCACCATTTATCTCCCCTGTACCCTCTTCTACCTCTTGTCTTAACAAGGTTCTGTGGGTTCCACTTACAATCTGTTGAGGTTAACATCACTCAACTGTATTGCTTGCCTTAAAAAATAAGTAATGTAAATGAACTAGAAGTTGAACAGTTGCTTTTTAAATTTTTGTTGTTGTTGTTAGGAAGGAAGGGGGAGGGAGAGATGGAAACATCAATGATGAGAATCATTAATGGGCTGTCTCCTACATGCCCCCTACTGGGGATTGAGCCTGCAACCCAGGCATGTGCCCTTGACGGGAATTGAACCTGGGACACTTCAGTCTGCAGGCCGGCGCTCTATTCACTGAGCCAAACCAACTAGGGCAGGTTTTGTTTATTTTTTTAAGTTTAGGTGGTAGGGCAGAGCAAAGGAAGCATGAATACTGAGAGCCAGCTGTATAACTTTAGTATATAGGGAAAAAAGAGAACATAATTAGGTTTACAACATTAGAGGCCTGTTCTAAAAGAATGCCTTTTGTTTGAAACAAACACAGCCCATATGAGTCCATTCCATTTTCAACGAATTGAAATGGTAGGAACGGGGAGGAATGCATCCCCTCCAGTTGTAAATAGACATTTTCCTACATGTGAGCAGGTAATCCCTGCTGACATTAATGGGAGTGACCCACCGGCAGTGATGAGAGAACAGCCCCTTTTGCTTGTTCTCACATTATTCTAGAGTCCATTTTACAACCCAACTTGAAACTGGTGGAAAACACACCCTGTGGGTTGATAATGGAAAAATGAGATTAACCAAGTCAGCCAAGAGCCTTAGTTCTTTCTGGGATGGGGGATGCAATGCAAAAGGATCTTGATTTTACCTTTTGCTTTCATTCTTTCTTTTTCCTCCATTACCCGCTCTATTTAAGAACTCCTTCACGCTTGAAGAACTCCCTTTCCTGGTTCACGTAAAGGAGTAATAAAATCGTTATAGTTTTCCTTTGCCAAAAGGTTCTTTAGAGACTAATCTTAATTTAGATCCAGACACTGGTAAGTCAAACACATCAGTGTTGGGAAACGAATTAGAGGCGAGGTCATTTTTCTTACTCATTTTTCTTAAAGGTGTTGCAGATTCAAAATGCTTTAGGAATGATTCCTCAACACTATGACCACATTACAAAGTCATGCTTTCTCCCCCTGTGACACATGGGATTCTTAGTGGCTTATTTTCGGAATCCACCTTGAGGACTGATTTTTTACTCACTGGTCTGTACCAAGGCGGAGATTCACTTTACTGAAGTGGAACAAAAATCAAGTTTTGAAATAACTATACACTAAAGAGTCTTCCCGCACAATAGGTAGAAATGGCCCCCAAATAACAACTTTAAAAAAATATTCATCAGAAAATATTTGTACAAAGCAGCATTGTCCTCCTCAGAGAAATAAGCAGTCTAAAAATGAGTCTGCCAAGTTGTCCAAATTTTAAGTGCTTTATTCACATCTTTCCCCTTAGCTGAAATAATATGTTTGTTTATATGTTTTGATCCTAAGAAGAAAAGAGATAAGATCTCAAACTGGAGACTCTACCCTTGGGTCATAGATGAAAAAGAAGGCAAAACCTTCCTCCTGTCACTAAAACCTGTTATTATGTAAACACAAAAATAATTGAATTTAATGAAATGGAATTCCTTTTCTTTTTTACTTTTGTATACATAAAAATCCACAACAGCTAAAAGGCCAACTGCTAGTCAAATTTGGGAAACTGAAAGAAAGTACTTCTTAAGGTCTAGACATGTTACACAGAAAGATGAATTATTTAAAGCAAGATATTGATTTGATCCATTAATTCAGGGGCGGGGAACGTGCGGCCCAAGGGCCATACAAGGCTCTCGTAATCATTTGGTCTGACCCTGGGAAGGCATTAGGGGGGAGTTAATTAAATGTTTGACCATTGTGGCTCAGTTGGTTGGAGTGTGGTCCCTGCACCAAAAGGTTGCTGGTTCAATTCCTGGTCAGGGCACATGTCTGGTAGGGGGCGTGCAAGAGGCAATTGATGGATCAATGTTTCTCTCTCTGAAGAGCAATACAAATATATGTTTTGTTTTAAGAAGCATATTACAGTTGGGTAGACCTTGACATAGTAAATATACAATCAATTAACAAATATTTACTGTACATCTGAAACATCTATCTCCTGCTCTACAAAATGACAACTGGGTCTCATTCAAAGTAAGTACTCCATAAATAATTGCTAAGTTGAATTAGTCTTTTCCACAAAATAATTTTATTTTAGCTAAGTATGGTAAAAAAGACCTTTCCATAGTATATTGCAATATTCAAAGTAAACCAGACATAATTGTAATTTCATCATGCTGTTTTAGGGTTATATTATGAAGGTTACAGAAGCTGGTTACTTCCATAACTGAATGTCCCAACATTGCTGGCACTATTACTGAGGTTGCCTATTATCACTGATCACTTTTCAACCTATGGCCCCAATCAGTTTCCCATTCATAACCTGTTGTCTTATGCATCCCAGGAAGAAAAAAATCAGATATCCAATCTCATTTAACAGCAACAGATTTAACTGGCTGTGGACATAGTCCAAAGATATTCTGTGCATTGTTTAGGTTTTCTAGGTTGTTTGACACTGTTGAAAAATTACCTAATAAATAGTTTCACAGTCTCAGATGTTTCAAGGCCCTATTGAAATTCTATAAAATCCTTCAACAAATACTAGTCAAATTTCTTATTAAACATTTTAAATATGTGAAATAGTCTGTCCCTTTAGTTTAATAACCTTAGTAATTTCTCATATGGCATAATCTAATTTTGCTATTATCTTCATTAGCTACAAGGCTCAGGTCCAATCCTACCTGACTCATGGAGACTCTGTCTCCCCAGAATTCCCAGAGGGGCTTGGAAATGCTAACAATGAATATCCTATGTGCCAATCTGACTGATAATAGGCAGGATCAGGACTGCCCATTGCCTCTCTTGGCCTCATGATGTCAGGAATGACTAGCAATAAGACCATGATGTTTGTGGTGTGATGTCCAAAAAAAAAGTATATGGGTCTAGGAAGCAAGTGGTGAATATAAAAGATAATTAGCCCTGGTCAACATTACTATCAGGGACCCACTTGTTCAATTGGTATAGATAAGTCCAGTTCCCAGGGTGGGTACTCCCACAAGGGGACATAGTAGGGTACTATTGATGTAAAAGTTGACATTGCCACCTAGTGTCTTTTTGAACCTCATACCAATGAACCAGTAGGAAAAGATGGGAGATTCTGTATTGATTGGGATAATCAATTCTGGTTATTAGGAAAAAATAGTTTTGCTACTACACAAGGAGGGCAGAAAAAGTTGTGTCTGGAACCCAAAATATTCACTAGGGGAATTCTTGTTTTCATGCCCAATGATAACTGTAAATGGGTCATGGAAGGTCCTTGAAAAATTAAAGTGTGTGCAATTCCACCTGGAAAGCACTTAGACCAACTTTAATATTGGGTAAAGGTGAGGAAATTTAGAAAGTATAATAAAAGAGGTGTACAGTCTGATGCTTCTATGGTTCTATGATGGTTCTACTTTTGTTCATCAGTTTATGTTGTTCATTATATTCCACAAATCAGTGAGATCATGTGATATTTATCTTTCTCTGACTGGCTTATTTCACTTAGCATAATGCTCTCTAGTTCCACCCATGCTGTTGCAAATGGTAAGAATTCCTTCTTTTTTACAGCAGCATAGAATTCCACTGTGTAGATGTACCATAGTTTTCTAATCCACTCGTCTGCTGATGGGCACTTAGGCTGTTTCCAAATCTTAGCTATTGTAGAGTATACTCTTCCTATTTATTTTTTAAAAGAAGTTTGCTGCAATGCAGTATGCTTGTATGCTGGCAGTAATGTCCCTTGTTTACTGTGTCCCTTGACTGTATCATTTTCTCGTGCTTGATTTAACCTCTTACTGCTTTGTACAGTGACATGCTACACAGGCTTGTAGCCCAGGAGCTACATATAACTTTATATAAATCTTCAATTCATGTACCATACAGCCTAGGTGTGTAGTAGGCTACTCCACCTGGGTTTAAGTGCACTCTATGATGTTTGCACAATGACAAAATTACTTGATGGATTTCTCAAAATGTATACCCCTCGTTAAGTGATGCAAGACTGTGGTTGATTTTCATGTTGAGACATGGGAAGGTAAAAAATATTTTTTCTAGTTTACATTAACAAAAAATCGTTTCCATTCTGAAACTAATTATACAATTCTTATAAGATCCTAACCAGATTTGTCACAAATCTAACAGAACATACATTTCTGGTTAAATCGTTTGTTTGAAATCCATATATTTTTATGTTTTCATTTAAGACTTAGCTTTTGTTCAAATTATAGAAAAAGAAGTAAGTTGATATAATACTAAAGAAATATTAGTGCCTCAGAACCAAAGGTTTCTCTGAAGTGACAAAACATTTAGGAAAAAGATTGGAATCATAGAAAAGTTTCAAAATACCTTATAAGGGATTTATAAGGAAACCTTTTAGGCTTGAAATTAAGAGTACAAGGATATTTACAAAACCTGGGCCCTCAGCACTCAGAAAGCAAGTTTTTTTAGTAGGAGTTTAAAAATCAAAGCAGAAGTGAAAAGTGTATCTATACATATGCATTTTTGTTTATCGAAATTAGATGCTTTGGTGTTAATTTGTTTATGCCTGTCTTATTGCAAGACTGTGTTACTGATTGATATGTTCAGATTATTCTCAACCTGCCTCCTGTGAAAGATTATGAGCTCCTGAAAAGTAAGAAATATCTTTCTTTTCTTTTTTTTAATCGGAGGACTTAGCCCAGTGACTGGCCTAAATCAGGTCCTTACTATAGAATTGTTAAATTGAGTCATTTAGAGTAGGTTACACATCAAAATCTCTGACAATACAATCTTTCACATATAAACACGTGTTCTGTTTATTATTAGTTGGAAGAAGTCTGAGCTTTGGTGTTAGATATGGATTTGAATCCACCAGTTAATGAGCATATAAATTTTCCAGGCCTTATGGTTTTTACCTGAAATTGGAATAATGTCAGTTATCTCAAGGGCTGTGCCGAGGAAATGTGACCCTATTGATAAAACTCTGTGATAGTAGTGTAGTTAGGATAAACTCACTTAAATATGAATTATCTTCAGCTGACAGAATTGGAATTTTAGCAGATGGTTTTATCCTTGTCCAAAAAAAAAAATGTTTACAAGCAGTGATCTTAGAGTTCATCAAGAAAGAATCCAGAAGAGTTCCACTTCCCACAACTCTGCTGTTTGCCGACTGAAGCTTAACTAGAAATGTAAAAGAAAAAGGGAAAGGGAGAGGATAGGGACCAACAACACTATTAGTAAAGAAGAATAGGACTTCTTGAGTTAGTTTTCCCATACTCAATTGTAGGATTAAAGAAGGAGCCTAAAATGCTTCTCTTTTTTTTCCTTCCTCAGCCCAATTATGAGTGGTAAACACGTTCATGTAAAGAACATGGGCTTTGAAGTTTGAGAGATTTAGCATTTTCTATGTTGATTAAATTGGTGTGTAGAATAGATGAGTAACACCTCTAGTCAGGCTCACATGGGCTAAGGTAGAGAATATGCTAATTTATATTGCGTGGGATTGGAGGTATATCGATAGAGGCGGGTAATTGTCTTCATATGAGTTCACACTAGTTATAACTGAAGTATTTGAGAAGGGGAGGTAATACTTCATTACCTAAAGTCTACATCATTCAAGGGAAGATGGAGAGATATGAAGAATCAGCTACAGAGATACAATATTAAACATAAAATGAGTGTAGAAGACAGTAAAAACCCAGTTGGTTAAGACCCTTGGGGAAAAAAGGGATTCTTCAAAAGATCTCTGTTAGCATGGGACTGAATTATAATGAGACTTTATTAATAAAATGAAATAATAAGGACATAAATTAAAAAATGAGGCACATACAGAACTGATCAAGGAAAGATTATCAAGAGACTATTACCCAACTACTCATTTGTAAGTGAGTGTATTCTTACCCAACACTGTTTTCAGTTATAACTGAATGGGAGCTCTAATTAAATAGTTATTTGTGGTGTCCAAAGTCCAAGACACCAAGTAGTTCCTTTGTATGGGTTCATAAGTTTTCCCAGAATAAATTGTAAAATACTTATGCTTTCCGTGAACAGGCAAATGGGCCTACCCAGTCTCTGGCATATTTATGAAGCAATACAAAATCCCTGCTTAATTCTTTGGTTTAAACAGTATGCCGTTGACACAAATTAGTAAAGAAACAAACAGGTCAAGTGTCCAAAGAAAGATGTAAAAAAAAAGTAAAATAAAATATATTTGGAACACACTGAATGAGTCAAAGCTAAAGCCTCGTACAACTTAGGACAAATAAAAACCCATTAATCTAGAAATCTTAGGGGGTCTATAAGAAGTCTCTTCTGATCTCAGACTGTATTTAGCTTTCAGATGGAAAAAAAAGCAATAAATCTCTCCATGTCAAAGGCCTACTTAGTAGAAATAAATAGAAAATGTTTGGTCAATTAGAATGAACTAAATGTTCTTTGGGCAAACTAACCATCAATATATCCTTTAGCTTCCTGACATATTTAAAGGCAACCTGTGAAAGTCTGGCTAGTCAAAAAAAAAAAAAGCTGGTGCTGGAATTTGTTATCTGTAAGGCCTATTCTCGCCCGAATGATAAACAGCGGTCTTTTTGGGCAAACTAACCATCAATATATCCTTTAGCTTCCTGACATATTTAAAGGCAACCTGTGAAAGTCTGGCTAGTCAAAAAAAAAAAATGATGATTCTAAAATTTGTTATCTTTCAACTCTATCCACCACCATGAGAAAAAGAGCTGTTTCTGCTCTATTGCATTTTGTTGAAACAAAAATATAAGTTGGAGAAATAAATAAGCTGGACACATTACATACGGATAGCATGGTATTGTGGAGAGGGAATAAAGAATAAGGAGCAAAGAACCAGGTTCTGTCCCAGCTCTGCCATGCAGTGTGTGACTATAGGCGAGTCCTTACACTCTAAACTTCACAGGCTACTTACTTGTAAATAAAAGAACAACTATATACATTTTTAAGTTTCTCTGAATCCAAATATATTTTTGGCTCTACATGGAGAAAGGAAGATGTGTATATAAATTGTTTCAAAAAGGTCTATCCTATATAATAAAAGTATAGTATGCAAATTGTCCCTGCGACCAGGATTTCCTCTGGGAGTTCAACCAGGGGGCGGGGCTGGCTGGGGGAAGGAAGGGAGTACCCGGCCAGCAGCCCCTAGGGCAGGGATGGCGAACCTTTTGAGTTCCGCGTGTCAGCATTTTGCAAAACCCTAACTTAACTCTGGTGCCGTGTCACATATAGAAATTTTTTGATATTTGCAACCATAGTAAAACAAAGACTTATATTTTTGATATTTATTTTATATATTTAAATGCCATTTAACAAAGAAAAATCAACCAAAAAGAAATGAGTTCGCGTGTCACCTCTGACACGTGTGTCATAGGTTCGCCATCACTGAGCTAGGGACTCTACCAGTGCACAAATTTTGTGCACTGGGCCTCTGGTAATACATAAAAGGGAAGGTCCTGAAATGCATTGTCAAGGTATGTCCAAAAATGACCTTCATCGTCAAAAGCCACCAAAAAACAGGTAGTCAAATAGACTTCTGTTGGAACACTTAGTATATAATATTGGCTAATGTCTAGTGAGTACTTACTCTTCAATTTTATTTAGTCCTCAATACAATCCATTGATATAAACATAGATATATACCCATTGTGTACATAAGCAAACTGGGATAAGGTTACAGAGTTGGAAAGTTCTAAGAGACAGACCAGGATTTAACCTCAGACTGTTCAGACTCCAAAGTTCATGTGTTTAAGCATCATAAAATTATTGCTGTAGATTGCTAATTATAGAGGACAACATAGTAAAACTGAACTTTATATAAATCTTCAATTCATGCTTCTAGCTACAGAACATACATAAATAGTTAATACACAATAATGCAAAAATACCACAAAATTACATTAATACATAATAATGGAAACTAGCATGTAACAACTCCTTCAGTATCTCTGCTGTGGTATTGGCCATTATTCCTTTTCCTTTGATTTGTATAAAAATATTTTTCTTAATTACTGAGACTATTTGAGAAAAAAGGATTCATTGATAAATGATTCTGTGGAAAGTGCTAGAGTAACTCACTGGATGTTAACACTCAGCATCCAAATACTATGGCATAAACTGGACTAAGAATTAGACGACTCCCATTCTAACTCTTGCTTTTACCAAATGCCTTTGGAACCTTGAATATTTCATCTCATTACTCTGGACTTCAGTTTCTCAATTACAAAACAGACCTTTCCTCACGAATATTATAAGGTGAGGAGGTTAAATAAAAGAGAGGAATACTTTGGAGCTGGAGGAGTCTGGATAGAAATTTCATCGGTCATGTTACCTTTCACAGGAGTCTCTAAGTCTCAGGTGCTTTGACTGAAAAATGAGGTTGATAATCATAACAACTCCCCTGATTTATTTTATACTTAGGGCTAAAGTGTAGATTAAATTAGGGAACTTTCTTTACATACAGCACTAATGTACTGTACACAATAATGGGGTAAAACAACAACCCCGGAAGTGTTTCTGAAGATTGTGGTAACATTCTCTCCTGGATATCACATAACTCTTGGGTTTCTGTGTTTTCTTGTTGATTCATTCACTTGTTTCCACAAATAGAGATTGATTTGTGTTGAGATATTAATTTTCTTTCTCTTGACCTTCATTTCTCTTCCCCCCCTTTTTTGTGTTCCCTCCAATATGTACTGTTGCAAAATACTGATGCAAAGATTCCTTCCTGTTACACATAAGGACTAATACCTCCTGGACCTCATTAAAAATAGCACGGGGTTACAAAAACTAATTAGTCACAGACAGAAAAATTAAGAAAACTACAAATAGTCTTAATTGGTAAATTAAAAAAATGTTTTACAAATTCAAATTTTGTTAAAACCTCTAACTTTATGTGAATCATACATAACTTTAGAATAAAAAAAAATTCCTCGCAGATATTTTAAATGTAATGAACAAACATACATTGGTATTATATGTACCTCATTCTCTTTTACTCAGGTGCCATCTATAAAAAGTCCAGAAATGAATGGTAATTTAAACCATCAAATTATATTTAACATGTTGCCAATGACTAGTTATTGTATGTACTATTTCTCTCTCTTCTTCTTTGGATTACTCTATCCCTTACTCTAAATAAATATCTACTTGTGTTCTCTTTATTCTGTCAAGTGAGAAAGACTTTGAAAATGGAAGTCACTTAAATGATCAAGATAATATGGAAAATAGAGTAGACATCTCAGACCTGTCACTTAACCACCCATAGTGCTAGCATGTGATTGACTGTACAAATAAAGACACTTTTGAAACTGAAAGGGAGCACTATTAATAATTATACCAGGAAAATCGGAACAAACCAGGTCTCTCTCAGACACATCAAGGTGTATGGTTGACATGCAACCCAAGTTATTTGGTTCAGCCTTCTAAATATTTCCTGACTACAGTGTATCCAAAATATGAGCAGCAGGCCACATTTTGTCCCCGGATTACTGCACTAGCCTAACGGTAGTCTCTATGCTTACACACTTGTCCTTTCCTCATCCCCACATTTCTAACGAATTTTCACACAGTGACAAAAACAATCTAATTTTAAGACAGTGGCTCACAACTGAGAAATTTTGCTCATCTTGAGACATTCAGTATTATCTAAAGACAATACTGATTTTTCACTGGTTAGGTGCTGCAACTACTGTATCTAGTAAATAGAGGTAGGGAATGCTATAAAGATCCTATAGTTCTGCATGCTCTCTCCCCACAACAAAGAATTATCTAGTCCCAAATGCAAATAGTGCCACAGTTGAGAAGCTCTATTTTAATATGTAAATCATATCATGTTATACCTCTGGTTAAAGCTCTCCAAAATATGTAAAATAAAACCTAGTCACCATACCGCATCAAAGTTCTTCATCTCTTTTAGGTTTTACACTCTATCCTCTGACTCCTAACTCCCTCAATCCCCCCTGCGCCCCCCTCCCCACCACCACCACCTAAACTTCAGGCAAGGCTTCTCCTCTCAAGTCTGGCTGGATCCCAATCAGGGCTTCTGCCTGGAATGCGTTCTTTCCTAGGATTTTACTTGGCCGGCTTCATCTCATCCTTCAGGTCTCAGCTCCAATGCTATCTTCTCAGACAGCCCTTTATGATTACCTCCATAGCATGGTCTCCGCCACAGTCCCCACTCACTCTGTCACAGCCCATTCTCATTATCCCTCCAGCTATATTCTCTTCACAGCAGTTTCCTACTTATATATATGTATATATATATTACATAATATATTTTTTAAAAAGACATAAAGATACTGGAAATTGGAGGTAAATTCAACTAGAAATTTAGATTGCCAATTGTACGGTTTTTGTTTTTTTTTTAAAGATATGTTTATGTTTTTTTTTATCCATTTCTCCCCCATATAAGCACTGGAAAGACCAAAACCTTGTCTGTTTTTTTTATTGATGAGAATCATTGATTGCCTGCCTCCTGCACACCCCGCGCTGGAGATTGAGCCCACAACTTGGGCATGTGCTCTGACCGGGAATCAAACAGTGACCTCCTGTTCATAGGTTGATGCTCAACCTCTGAGCCACACCAGTAGGGCTCCAATTAGAGTTTTAACGTTTAATAACAATATTAAAATTAATGACAGCAACTATCATTCACCAAGTTCAAATATCATTTATCATAGGCTGGGTACTATGCCAAACCCTTTACATTCATATTCTCAGTTATTACTTACAACTCTCCAGCTGGCCATCTATATTCCAGCCTCATTCAATTAGCCATTCCTTGTCATGCCAAGCTCACTATAATTTCTAGACCTTTGCACATGCTATGCTCCCCACTTAGACCACTGTTGTCCTTTTCTATCTCCCACTGTTATACAAAGCTCATATATGACTGACTGCTTATGACAAGTTGGATTCAAGGTCTGTGTTCCCATAGCACTTGACTTTATCTCCTTCAAAGACAAAAAACTCTTTGAGGGCAGTGAATCCCCAGTGCCTGTCTCATATCAACAGAATTTAAGAATGTCGTAGGGATTTTTTTCTTGGTGTACTGATGAGCAAATTGAGCTGTACAAGAGTTTAAACCTTCCAGGCCCAAACAATGTATGTGTAACTAGGATTCAATTTCAAGCCAAGTGGAATACAAAATCTGAATTTTAATCACTCTTCTACAGTAGATATGCAGCTTTGGACAAGCACTGCATCTCTTGGAATTTTGTTTTGCTCACCTATAAAATTCCCGGTGTGAGTGGGATGGGGAATTGGTAGACCAGATGAACTCTGTAGCTCATTTCAGCTCGAACATTAATGAGTTTAAGTGCCTGTACAAAACACGTTTTACAGTTAGAAAGTATTTGACAAATAGACAAATGTATTTATTGTTAAATTTTACAGAAAGATAACATAAAGATTGTGGACATACGAAACACTTTCTACCTTTAGCAATACCCCTCTTTATAGCCAATTTTGAAAATAACCCTTTCATTCACTTTGTAGGAATTCTCACTCTTATTCTTTATAGTAAAAACAGGTAGGTATGCTCTTTCTCTACATCAAAATTGCATTTCCTTGATAGGTTAATATTGTAAGGCTTTCAATCTCCTTGTTTATCCACTCAGGAAACTGGTTTACTGCCTCACAAAACAGCACACCCATGCGAGTAGCACTTAATTAGGAACGAGTCAGTAGCTGGGCTATAGGCTCAGGTTGAATTAACTCACTTGAATTAAGTCTGGATTTTGTTTGTTTCATTTGAATTGCAAAGTGACAAAATTTTGCACACCATCCACTATAGATTTCACGTATTCAAAAAGAACATAAAACTTTCATCCATTTATGTTTTAATGTTAGTGTAAAAACATTGCTAAGAATCTGATATCAAATTTTTCCATGTAAAAAAAAAAGAGATTTTAAAATTTGGCTAGATGCATTTAGACACGTTTAAATGTAAGCAGTGTCCTATTTTGCCAATTGGAGAATCACTGTTAAAAATATGAAAATGGCTATGATGTAAATTTTAACAGACCTTTTGGAGTCATCAATTTTAGTTTTCACCACGTGTGTCCAAGACAAAAATGGGCATTTAAAATGGAATATGAAAGGAATTCATTCCCTTTATCAGGTGCTACAGCTAGCCTGGTATCTGTCCTCTTGTGCAGTCCCCTTCTAAACCTGTATGACCAATAGAACCCAGCAGCAAGGATGACAAGACCCTTCTAAGACTAGGTCATGCAAGTCACTGCATTTTCTGCTTGCTTTTCATTTTGCTCTATTTCTTGTATGAGTTGCTTTGGGGAAAGCCAGCTGTCGTGGGAAGAAGAGAGGCCTCCAATCAACAGCGTGAGAAATGGAGGCCTCCGGACAACTGCCATGTGGGTGATCCTGGGAGCAGATCCTTTAGTTCCAGTCAAGTCCTTAGGTGACCACAGTCCATGCCACCACCCTGACTAAATTCTCAAGAGAACCACCCAGCTCAGCTGCTTCTGAATTCCTGACCCGCAGAAACTATGAGCTAATACTAGTATATGTTTGTAGATTTTAGCCACGACATGTCTGGGTAATTTGTTATGCAGCTACTAACAATTAGTACTGCAGGGAATGAAGACATTTTCATTTACCATGTATGTAAGAGAGATGAAGACTTCAGTGGCTGGACCACAGAGAATCATAATAAATAATCATTATTATCTTAAAGATAATTTTAAAATATAAAATATAGTTTTCGAATTTGGTGTATGGAATTACTTGGGGCCTTGGTGGAGCATTTGATTACTAAAATTTAAAAGAAATATAGAAAAAGAGATGATTCCGATAAAAGAAATAAAAGCAACTGGAGAATACAGTCCTGATGGAAAAGGCATACATTATAATAAATGCAATCAGAGCAGTAGGTTTAAAGATTTTTATGTTTTACTTTTTGTGTTGGGTTGAGAAAGTCTTTCATTAAATGGAAGCGTTTTTGGAAACATAAAACAAAGTCATAGCCAATACGTTCCTTTAGTAACCTTAGGAAAAATGGAAGAGAGACTGGAAAAGAATGGGAAAGGAAACTGAACAGGCTCCCCACTTGAAAGTCCACCATGTAATGTCGAATAGAAAATACGCTAGAAAATATTTCTTACACGTTTCCTAATATCAGGGAGAAGCTTTCAATATTTTATTTGGTTTGATAAGAATATTTCTGTAAAAATAGGTCTGGAAATCTACTAGTGTTCCTGGATACTGGAAAATAGAACCTCAGCTCCTGCTCTATGCTTTATAGGGCTTCACTTTGGTTTTCTCCAGCTGTGTCCTATCCTGTGGGTGAATATACTGAATATTCTAATTTAAGCAATAATATTTCAACCCTCTATGTTCTCTCTACATTGACAATTTGGTATCAAAATATAAACACTATAAATGTATAGAAATGACAATGTGAGCCTTGTAAATTATATATTGACACAAAGTAATATAAAATTTTCTTTAAAAAATTATTAATATCAAATATGATAAAATAACAAAACTATAAATGCCCAAATTAAAAATAAAATAAATATAAAAATTAAATTAAAACGTGGCCTTCATTTTCCTTTTGTAGACCAACAGACAAATTTTGTTTATGCACATAGTGTTTCTTAAAACCTGAATTCATTGATAACATTCAAAAGTCAAGAAATTTCACAGAAAATGTATATTTGGGGGCTCTGTTAAAATATTTTATAATATAAGACTAATAGTTTCAAATAAAAATAATTTTCTAGAGCCAGAAGCTAGTCTATAGAAAATTGTTCCAAGTATTATAGCTTATATATGAAAAAAATTATAAAAGTTTTTTTCCCCCAAAATTTAACATATATTCTAAAAGGTATTTAATATTAAGCAATATCAAGTAGTGGAGCTGGAAAAATCATCTAAACTATTAATAATAGAAAACATCAGTTATGTTAGAGGAAAGACAAATCTATTTTGATTCACTACAGGAAACATAAAATCTCTATCCAATAAAGAAAAACATAAAATCATTGTCCAATGAAGAGGCAATCAAAGAGTGTGCAGCCAAAGTTGAGAAAAAAATATTATAGATGGATGTCAAGCAGCTAGTTAACAATATCTTTTGTTAGCTTTCTGAATTTTAGGATGTTTGAAATATATCATATCTCTATATATCTCCATGTCATATTCTGAGGAAAATGAAGATTAACTGTTGATTACAGTGCAGATTGTGGAAGGGAGAACAGCTTTAAACCCTTGGTCCAACCTTCTGCATTTTGGTCTTCACATAACTACTCCTCACTGTAGTCAGAATCCTTGTCATTTGGAGCAACCAATTTTTCATTCATGAAAAGTTTTTTTTTCTTCTGATGTGTAATAATTAAGGGTATGGAGCAGCAGTCAGGCAGACATGAATCCAATCCGGCCTTCCCTCCTATTAGCTGTTTACCTTAGGCGAGTTCTTAACTTCTGCAAGTCTCAATTTTCCTATCTCTACAATGTGTGTAATAACATATACTGCATAAGGGTATTGTGACAGGTGAGAGCCAGGATCAAGTATGGATTCAAGACCTGACATATAATAGCCACTACTGACGACTGCAGAACTGCAATTAATATAGCGATAATGAGAAACAAATGGACGTAGGAAACATATAATTACTTTCAAAGACAATGGGGGATGATTTTACTCTAATAATGACTTTGAAACAGAGTCAATTGCCAAGGAAGACATGAAACGTCGCACAAAATTTTCAGTTTCTTCAATTGCATTTGTTATAGATCCGAGCATCCCTCAAATAGGAAGGAGCAACAGAAGCAAAGACCTCCTTGCAAAGCCACCAGAAAGAAGATGCAGAAGAATGCAGTTGTTTGCAACCCAGCACCACACTTGGAAATTTACACGAAGGCCTCTGTTTTGTTTTGGTTTGTTTGTTTGTTTGTTTGATATATGTATATGTATATGTATATGTATATGTACATGTATATGTATACAAACTCCACCCCAGCTGCCCCAAAGCCCAGCCATTCAAATTCACTAGAGCAAATATCAGTTTGTTTTTTTATCACTGACCAGCTTGTTGTCTTACTTATCACTACATCCACAATGTAGGGCTATTCTTCTAAGAGAATGGTTCCATTGTGGGTTTGGCAATGAGATCCTCAGTTCAGTTCACCCAAGCTTATTTCTTTTGTTCAAAGGAAAGAGCCTGTTTACAAATAATCTGTGTATAATTAGTTACCTGATTCCAAAACTGTTTTATTTTTATTTCCTCTCTTCCTTGTGAAGCCATCTGGGAAAGCTGATTACTCCTAAGTCATTATAAGCTAATATGCAGTCTAGCTAGGCTGGGTTTTGACTCTCTCTCTTAATGCTGGTTAAATACTTAAAACTAATTAGACCATTTTAATAGGTGTCATTTATTATATAATGCCTCTTAAGAAAGAATCTCATAGTTCATGCTGATATATCCTGCCAATTATATATTTACAAATCTTAGTTTGTGTGTTCCAGTTCATTTATGCAGGTTTGTAAGAAAAAGGTAATTCCCAAATGAAAGAAAATTACATGGATGCATAGAACAATGTCACTAATGACATGAAACTTTGAAACTCTGTTAAGCTTCAAGACAAACCATAAAACACTGAATAGTGAAATGCTATTCACCTCTGTTATTTCTATACTGGAGGCCCGATGCACAAAATTCGTACAAGAATAGGCCTTCCTTCCCCCAGCACCCGGGACCCGGGCTTCCCTTGCAGCCCCGGCTTTGTCTGGAAGGTTGTCTGGTCTAATTAGCATATTATGCTTTTATTATTATAGACGTGATTAGAATTCTTGCATTACTGATTGGTTAGATAGAATACAATCCAGACAGCAAATTTAGCTGTGCAAAGTTTCACACCTGTCTTAAAATTGTGAGCCAAAGATTCCATTGCTCCTGCAAATCTCAAGAGATTCTGAGTGCTCATCTGGTTATGAAGAGACAGCTGATTCCAAAATGTATTTCCAGTTCTCTTTTATGTCCAATAAATAAGAAATGTAAATCTACTTAAAAAGGATTTTATGGTATGGATATATATGCAGCCTTCTTTCTCTCCTTTAGGAGCAATCCACGCTTGCTTAATTTTGTGTCTTTATGCTCAGCCAGCACCAGAGTAAACACTGGTTCGTTATATGAAATACAGATAAGGATCTCTAGTTTCTTCTGAGAAGTTCTGTACATTCTAGAGATTTAAAGGAGAACTAAAATGGATTAAGATGTCTTGTTGACTCTAGTCTACACTCACATACATATATATTAAACACACTAAAAAATTGTCACTGGCTTTCAGTTAAAATTAAACATAAGACTTCTATCTAACCAGATTCTGGTTCATCATCCTGAATTTGCATATAGTTCTGTGCAGAAGTGTCTTAAAACCCTACTAATGCATCTAATTAACGTAATGACAGAGAACTTACGCAGCATCTAATGAAAGAAAACAAAGATTAAATTTAAGTTAATCAGCTTTGAAATGTAAACAAGCACATTCAATCATTAAATGATTCTGTTTATTTTTAACAGGTTCTTAGGAGAGCGTCGAATAAACATCCTACCAATTTTTTCCTGGTTTTCCCCAAATGTTTATTAGCATCATTAATCCATTAGTAAAATTCCAAGGAGACATTTCATGCCTGCTATAAACCTTTTCCAAGTTTTTGATGAATGGAGACAAGCAGGTAGCCAATATTTTTTCATACAATAAATTCTAAAATAGTTCACGGATGTTTCAAAAGTAGGGCCTTCTAAATGATTAAAATAAAAGTGACAACTGGCACTAATAATAAAGGACATCGCAAATTTGCCATCTCAAGGTGTCTGTTCTCTGCTTTGAGAGCTCAGCCTCACTAGTGTTTCTGGTAAATATGACAGCAGTGGGTTTCAGAATCTGTTTCTAGCAACCAGGTAGCCCAGAACAGAGGGAAATGTTTTTACATTCTGCAGAGTTTGGAGATGAAAGAACCAATTTCAGTGTTGATGAAGGAAGACATCACTCAGCAGGTGTTGGGCAGCCATGATGTAATAGCATTCCTCCATACAGCTAATCAGTAGCAATTCTGAAGCCCAGAATCATCTTGACGTGAGGAAAGCCTATTTGATTCTCTGTATTCTCCCTCAAATACCAATGATCTGTTTTGTTGGTTTGTTTTGCTTTGTGGTTAGAATGGCTTTGAACTTATAATTGAAGTATTATCTAATTGAGATATTAGTATTGTGCTATGTGAGATAGATCTACTGTGTATTCACCTCAGAATCCTCACCATTTCTCTTGTATAACCCAATGTGGAAGAGAGGTGTGTTTCCTGCCCAATCTCAGGGTTACCCATTACTTTTGGCATGCTAGCCCTCATTTCTCTCTGACTCAATAAAATATATTAGCAAGCAAATGATTGAAAAATAACTTCATTATTGAGGTCACCAAGAATTCCTTCTAAGTTATGAGACCAGTAAGCTATTCCTAAATTCAGACATGCTACCTGCTATCATTTATTCAACAATTACTTTCTTGTTATGGTAAGAGCATTTAGCATTAGAGCTACCCTCTTCACAAAATTAAGTGTACAATACAGTATTGTGATCTACAAACACAATGTTGTACAGCAGATCTTTAGTATTAATGCATCTTATATAACTAAAACTTTATACTCATTGAACAACAACCCCCTTTCCCCCCTTCTCTCAGTCCCTGGAAACCACCATTCTATTTTCTGCCTCTATGAGTGTGACTATGATAGCTATCTCATACTAGTAGAATCGTGCAGTATTTGTCCTTCTGTGATTGGCTTATTTCACTTAGGATAATGTCCTCTAGATCCATTCATGTTGACACATATGGCAGGATTTCCTTTTCAAAGGCTGAATACTATTTCATAGTACATATATAACACATTTCTATGCACTCATTTATTGATGGATATTTAGATTGTTATCAACTCTTAGCTATTGTGAATAGTGCTGCAATGAACACTGACATGCAGGTATCTCTTTTAAGGTCCTGATATCAAGTCTTTTGGAAAAGTACCTAGAGGAGCTCCTATTGTATGGCAGGCATATTTCTAGGGGGTGAGGGGGTGGGGGTGGGAATACATTAGTTACAAAGGAAAAAAAATGACATGCAAAACCCCTTAATAGTGAGCTCATTCTACCAATCTGTTACCATACTGTGGTTGTTCAAATATCTATTCTCCTTACAACAAAGTCATATTTTTGGAAAACAAAAATGCAATCATATCACCCTCTTGCATCAAACAGTTCAATGGCATCCTTTGCCCTCAAGATAAAATCTTTACAGTGGCCATGCAGCCCTGCCCAGGCTGGCCTCTGTCACTTCCTGAGCTCCCTCCTGCATCCTGCTCACCCACATCACCTCCAACGCTGCTCTTCTGCCACCTTGGCATCCTTTCAGCTCCCTGAATGCATCCTCCTCCCCAAGTCTGTTCTTTGAGCAAAAACCTCTCTTCCTTATTTTTAGCAAACCTGTCCAAATATTATGTCCTTCAGATCTCAGTTTAAATACAGCTCCGACAGGGAAATCTTGTCTGAGTCTCAGACTAGGCTGGATGCCATTGTTACTCATTCTTACAGCACCCTGTACTTTTACATAATAGCAGTTATCTCAATTTTAACCAAAACATAGTCACTTAATTATTTGTTTAAAGCCCATCTCCCCTAAAGAACCATAATGGGTGGGGCATAAGCACAGAGACTATGTCTCCCTTATTCCCTACTGTCTTCTCAATGAGAAGCATAGTATCTGTTGCATTACAGAGGCAAACAAATATTTATTGAATCATTGCATGAATTGTGCAGCGTCGCATAGGTCAATGGTTTTCTAGCCTTTCTTAGTCATAGCTCTGTTGTGTTACCTAATTGTGGAGGAAACAAGAATTAATTTACCCATCTATCTTTATAAATTTTAAAGCACTGAAAAAAAAACATAGTTGTAAATCATTCCCATTAAAAATCATCCTATATAATAAAAGGTTAGTATGAAAATTGACCCTAAAGGTGGAATGACCAGAACGACTGCCGAACCAGTCACTATGAGGCACACTGACCACTTCTTGGTCCCTTTCCATGGCCAGCAGGCTCCAATCGCCTGATGGTGACCTGGGAGGGGAACGGGGGGTGGGTGGAGGGGGATGCGGGCAGTGTCAGGCCAAGGCCTCTGCCCCGCTGGTCACCACACACACAGAGGGCGACCCACAGTGGGGGGCAGGACCAGGAGCAGGTGGGAACAGCCTACCTCTCCGTCCCTTCCTCTAGCTGTCAGGCACCGATCACCCAATGGCAAAAGGGGAACTGGGGGTGGGTGGCAGCAGGGGGAGGGGCCAGCTGTGGGCAGCTGGGGAAGATTTCCTTGATCGCAGGCCAGGCCTAGGGACCGTACCCACACACAAATTTCGTGCACTGGGCCTCTAGTTCCATATAATAGAATGCCGCTTATCAATAAAAAGAAATAAATAATGACAGATGCTGCATCATGAATAAATCTCAAAAAGATTGTTAAGTGAAAGAAGCTAGACACAAGAAACCATATATCATATGATTCCATTTATATGACATGTCTGGAGAAAGCAAGTTACCAGATACAGAAGACGAGTGACTGCCTGGGGGTGGGAATGGGGATTAACCATAAATGGTCATGCAGGATTTTCTTGAGTGGATACAAATTTTCTCAAATTGATTGATGGTGATGACATGAAAAATATACCTCAGTAAAGCTTTTAAAAAAAGTCATTATTAAAAATGATAGCTGAGTTTCAACTGACTTTTTCCATATAACTACAATTATTATCCTTTGTTTTACTTCTTCCAGTTTGGCTTTTAAGAACACATTGAACTTGCATTGTTTCCTTATAGTTTCATGGGGTTCCTCTTATCTAGGAATGGCTAACCTGTGACTGTCATATTTCTCTAAAAGCACTATACATACATCTACTAAGTAATTAGATCCTGATTAGCTGGCTGGTCCCCAGCCATCATTTATTAGCCATCTTTGAGAAAGACCCTCAAATATCTCTTTCTGGCAGGAAAACATTGTGGAAAAGATGAGTCTTGGAATAAAAAAGTTCTGCCTCTGTGGATAAAATAAAGGAAACGTTGAAGAAACAAATGGAAAATATCACACTTTCAGGCAATTACAGATTCTTGGCTGAAATTCAGTTGCAGGCTTATCTTGTAGGGAGGAATTTTTAAACACTTCAAAGTCCTACCCAGTGTCATAGCTGTCACCTTAATCTACCCCCAAAACATCCACTTCAGAAAGTTAACGTTTTAGAGCACTGTACACTGCTGAAGAATTCTGTAATTAGAGTAAACTAGAACTGAATGCCTACAGGGATTTTCCTTTTGATATTGTGGGTAAAGTCAAAGAAAAATGATTGAAGAACAAGGATGTCTTAAAACCACATTGCAGAGCATAATGATTCATTCCTGACCAAGGGTGAGGTAACCCCAAAATAAAAATATAGGGTTATTTATCATACCAATTTCCAGTTATCATCTATGTCAATTATGAACTTAAAACGACTTCCAGAAACAGGGAGGGATGTAAGTAGGATGGACTATAATCCAGGAATTCAAGAATTAGAGGCTTTCACAAGAAATAAAACAGATCTCAGATTTCATTCTATTTTTAGAATTATTTTCCATAGGAGATGTCTGTTTGATATTTTTGATGATAGTTGCTTGAGCTTAAAAGTAAGTTCAGGAGAAAAAAAATGTCTTACTTAAATTTTTAGCAGTGAACTATTATTGGTAGCGTAATAGTCTTGTTAAATCGCAAAACTTTCATATGTATAAATTAACAGCAATAAGATATATACCCAGTTTATTATTTTGATTTATTTTACTGATATTTCTTCCATTACTGTTTTCATTTATACAATATGGCAATGATTTTTACTGTTCCCCTATATTTTCCTATTTGCATTGGAATAAATGTAAATTAATGTAAATTACCATACTGCATCTTCTCTCCCATGACTAAGAACCCACAGACAGTGAGAGATCTGTGTAGAGCTTTATTTGAATTAGTCACATGATATTTTCTGATTTGGGTTTAAAACACAGAAACTGAATGTTGAATTTTAAGTTTTCACTTGTTTCTTCTGGTATTTAAAGCAAAGGTAGGAACATATGAAAACAGTCTCACGTCTCCTTAAGAATTTGCAGGGACAAATCAGTTATTGGTTCTTGTTTTCCAACATGGCCAAGTTTCCCCATAAATTGCTACTCAATAGGATCCTAAAATGACCACAGCTTTTCTAACTCATAATGAAACTAGAGAAGTCTCTTTGTCTTTAAAATAATTAAAATAAAATGTGTGTGTGTTTTAGAACACTTCAAAATGTTTCATAATAAAGGGCTTTCACCTGAGCAGAGAAGGGGGCACCTGGTTCTTTTTTACTCATGTTCATGGGCAGAAAGGGATGAGGGACATGGTTTGGTTCAGAATTATCTTTCTATTTGAGAAATGCTATTTGGTGTCTTATTAAGAAAACTGGTCCATCAAATCTCTAAATTCTGCATGGCATTGAACCTTTGGACTTAATTTCTTATTTATGAAATAAGGAGAGAAACAAAATGGCCTGTAAGGCCTTTTACAGTTAAAGAAATATACAGTGATCCTGATGAAATGAATGCTCAGAACCCTGCAGAGAATAAGCCCTGCCCCATCACACTGGGTAGTGCTAGTTGTAGGCCATGCATAAGTGAAGATAATGCAAATAGTGAATAAACAAAGATTAAAGCACTTTGGCTAGTATAGATTCTACCAAAAAAATAATGATGTACCAGTATCTCTTTTTGTTATTAATTTTTTTGTTTCATTGCCACATTTTAATGTTTTAAAATTTGTGAGTTGCCATGTGTGTCTGTGTCCACATACAGAGTGTATGTTATAATATAAGGATACTATATTATTAGATACCCAATGCATGAAATTCATGCATGGGAAGGGGGGGGGGTCCCTTAGCCCTGCCTGGACCCTCTCCAATCCTGGATCCCTCTTGCAATCCGGAACCACGGGCTCCTACCCGCTCACCTGCCTGCCTGCCTGCCTGATGCCCCTAACTGCTCTTCTCTGCCAGCCTGATCACCCTAACTGCTCTCCCCTGCTGGTCTGACCCTCCTAACTGCCTATATTAATTCCCCTCCTGGCCTGATTCCCCTAACTGCCTATCTGCTCTCCCTCCTGGCCTGATCCCCCTAACTGCCTATCTGCGCTCCCCTCCTGGCCTGATCCCCCTAACTGCCTATCTGCGCTCCCCTCCTGGCCTGATCCCCCTAACTGCCTATCTGCGCTCCCCTCCTGGCCTGATCCCCCTAACTGCCTATCTGCGCTCCCTCCTGGCCTGATCCCCCTAACTGCCTATCTGCTCTCCCTTCTTCTCTGAGCCCTTTGGACCTCCAGCGCAAGCGTGCTGAGAGCCCTGCCCCCGTCCTAATTGGTCGTTACATGACAGCATCCCAGATAATTTGCACATTCCTCTATTATTAGTATAGACGTGCACAAGAGTAATACTAAAATATTTAATAATAAATTTGTTACAGGAGACACATATGGAAGAGATATTGTCTAAGATCCACTGGTATGTTGTTTTTCTGTCTGTGTGTGTGTGTATATAATGAACATGTGTTTTTGCCTGCCTGATGTCCATCCCTGCCTTCCTTTTTCTCGCATTATTAGCTCCTCCCTTCATTTTGCCATTGGCACAACTCCCAATTTTAGGCCATATGAATGAGTAGGTTGACTTGCCCTAGATTCCATAGGTGGACAAATGTCTCAAGACAGCCAACAAAGCATTTTATTTTTCTGGCCACACTGACTAATAAGAAATGGGCATATTATGAGCCAGACCAATATAACTTGGTCCTAGGGTTGTATTGGTGCTATTAGAAAGGCGAAGCTTTCTTATTCTCCCAGGATTCCTGAGATGGTAACCTGAAGTATATGCAGCTACTGGTGACTATCTTGTTTCCTTGAGTAAAAATCTGGGGGAAAAAAAAAAAAGGTCAACAACATAAAAATCAGAGAGCCAGGAGATGGAGAGAGAGGGAGGGAAGGAGGAAGGGAGGGTGGGGGAAAGAGGGGGAGACAGAGAGAGAAAGAGATGTCTGAAAACAATATTTGAGTCTATTGACCTAACCATTTCTGAGTCTCCACCAAATGCTTCACTTCTGTGAGGCAACATCTTCCGCCTTCATATGCAGCCAGTTTGTATTGTACTCAGGAGATCCATCATGAAAAGGGAACGTGTTTATCACAGGTCATCTCTGTCTAACCCTTTCTCTCACTTTCTGTGCACCTTTTGGATTTAACACAAGCATTAAGCTGTCTGAGAAGACTTTCTGGAACCTATTTACCTTGAGTTAGATGGACATCCTCTATGTTGTGTAGCACCATATGGTTATATGACAGCATTATTATTTGTTAATATCAGTATTTCCTCCACTATGTTTTGTGCTCTGTGAGGTCAGGAACCTTGTTTCTCTTCCCTTATATCCTCAAACCCTATCAGAAGCAGCTGAATACCACTTGATGATTTACCAAGTATAAAGCAATGAGTTTGCAGCTTTTCAATATTTAAAGACAAGGGTCATGTCCCCTTTTAACCTTCCCATCTCTGGGACAATATACTTTTTTTAAATTTTAACCTATTCTCCTATACACTTTTCTCCAGTGGCCTGTCTTTCTCAATCTCTCGCTTTGAAGATTTTAATTTATTTATACATTCATTAAACAATAGCTTAAGTGTCTCCTGTGACTTAATAACTGCACTAGGCATGAAGAATACAATGTTGAACAAAACAGTATTCTCAAGGACCTCATAGTGCAGAGTGTGAGACTAAGAACGATTACAATGTGCGATTTGCATGAAAATTTTATAGAGGGGAGGACTCCATGGCAAGAGATAGGAGGGCAGCAGTCTGATCTTAAGAGGTCACTGGAGGCCTGTGAAGAAAATGACTTTAAGCTAAATGTGGAGGTGTGAGTAAATGTTAACCTGCTCAAGGAAGAAGCAGGGAGTGTCCCAGGCAGACTGACCAGTTTTCCCAATCAGAGAGTAAACACAGTTGAGAGGCAATGATATCAACACTTACTGATCACCACAAAGTTTCTTTTTCACGAACATAAGAGTATGTCTTTTTTTTCTTTTTAATTAAATTTATTTGGGAGACATTTGTTAATAAGATTATATAGGTTTCAGGTATACATTTCCATGATACATGATCTATACACTGCACTGTGTTCCCACCATCCAAAGTCAATTCATCTTCCATAACCTTATATTTGGCCCACTTTACCCTTTACTACTCTATACCCCCTTCCCTTTGGTAAGCACCACACTGTTATCTATGTCTTTGAGTTTCAGTCTTATATTCCACATATGAGTGAAATCTTATGGTTTGTAGGTTTTTCTGATCAACTTATTTCACTTAGCATAATACTCTCAAGGTCTATCCATGTTGTAACAAATGGCAGTATGTTACCTTTTCTTATGGTTGAACAGTACTCCATCTATATATATAAAAGCCTAAGCAACCATCATATTGTTCGATCATCCGAACGGTCGCTTTGATGTGCAATGACTACCAGGGGGCAGACGCTCAATGTAGGAGCTGCTGAGTGACAGCAACTTTTCAAAGTGCCCTCTTTAACTCCAGGACCCCTCGGGGGATGTTGGGATGCTGGTTTCTACCCAATCCCTGCAGGCCAGGCTGAGGGACCCCACCAGCTGGAGGGACCCTGCTCACCCCAAAGATGCCCTTTGAGCCCCGGCGCTGTCCCAGGTGCAGCCAGGCAGGGAGGGACCATGGGAGGTCCAGCCCATCTCGCCCAGTCCCACCTCACCAGTCATCTTCTAATTAATTTCCTTTCAATGTGCATATATCCATGCACTGGACCTCTAGTATATATATATATATATATATATATACCATATTCTTTATCCAATTATCACATAGCAGATTTTAAACATGATTTAAGTTATCACTTATGTGACCTATCCCCTTCTTGTTTTGCCTAGTAAAATTGTTCCAATTGTTCTTAGGATTTTTTTATCATACTGCTGCTCCATGCACCCCAACCATTCACAATTAACCAAGCAGGGTTTCATTTGGGTTTTGAGAAGGTTCTTCTGACAATAATAACAACTGCTATGATTGAGTTACTATGGACAGCCACAGTGGTAAATGCTTTCCCTGTGGTTTATCCCTAGTTTATGGATGAATAAATTTGATGGGGGCTCAAGAGTGACCCAAATGTCATCCAGCTAATAAGAGGAAATCTGGGATCTAATCCCAGATTCTGAACCATTGCACCATCTTGACTTTCTCCCATAAAAAATAGTTTTCCTCCCACTATCTGGACCTGTGACAATACAAGTTTTATGGGAATAACCATTTGGGAAGAAGAGACGTGAGGTGGTTTGAAACATGAGCCATGGGGCAGCAGCCTTGGGGGAATGCTGCCCTAGAATTTTGGTTCATCAGAAGTGAGCAACAAGGAAATGATTTCATTGAGAATAAAGAACATTTGTGGCCAGGAAGAAAGGGAAAATGTGTGAAAACAGAACAACCGGCCCAAAGGCAGTCACTTACGCTAAGTCCCATGTCACCAAACTGAGACTTAATTGTGGACTTGACTCTCCCACTAACCAGTCAATTAGGAGTCCCCTGCTCAGCCTAGTGAGGGAATCTGCCCCACAAACCCTAGCCATTCCCTAAAGAAAAATAACTTTGCAAGAGCCTGCTTTTTTGGTCCAGTATAGTGTCCTTGTTCCCACTCTCTTCTGGCTATAAAAGTTTCATTGTATGCAGCTCCATGGAGCCCCTTTCCGTCTGTTAGACTGGACCCTGCCCAAATCGAATAGGGTTTTGTTCAAATATACTCTTTAAAAGTTTTATATGCCTTATTTTATCTTTTAACAGAAAATTAGGGGGAGCATTATTGTCAAATCAAATTGATTTCATCTACTCTGACACTGCATACATGAGTGAATTGGTTGAGACTACAAATTCATTATATATCTAATGTCCATCATCTAATCCAAAAGTTTCTATTCCCATAGTAGGCTATTAAAGTGCACCCATTTCACAGGGTGCATGTACTTCTCTAGTCAAGAACCAGATTATTCTCATTATAGTCTTTGTGGAAATAAAACGTGTTGATAGAAAGCACAATTTAGATAACAGGCTTCCTAACTACAGACTTTTACATCATTAGCGGTCTGATAATTTGACATCTGTTCTTTGTTTCAGTAGTAAATCCATTTTTTTTTATTTTCACAATTTCATTATAACTTTACTAGAGTAAAGGAATCAAAGTAAATAGTGAAATCATAAAAAAACCCCACAAAAATAGTTAAGAATCAAAGATAAAGAAAATGTGTTAACAAGGCCCCATGAATTTCAAATTTTTCTACACATTACATCCTGCTATTAGCAAAAATACAAAATGTAAACAGTTTTTGACATTCTGACAGCACAAAACTTTTATCTGTTTTGTTGTGTGGAACATAGAGCATGGTGTTGGGTGGTTGCTAACTTCAGAGAAATAGGAATGGGGACCACAGATGGCAAGAAATGTCACTGTTGCAGGAATTCTGCTGGCAGAATGTTCTCTGATTCTAGGGGAAATTTATTTTGAATGTTCACTTTCAATCCTGAATCAAGCCAACTTTAATTTAAAGTAAAAGATGTTTCAGATATTGATTAGGGTAGCGCTAGCTAGCTACTCTTCCAACGAAACCAATATTATTGAAGTTAATTAATTGCTCATGTAAAGTCCAAATGCCTCTTCCTCATCAGCAGGTGGCTCACTTCCAAGCCCTTGTGGCCCCTGCTTTTTCACAGGAGACTTCCAAGGTCATCATAATCATCTTCATTAGGCCACAGGCAGAGTGAAGAGTAGAGAAGGCTCACCCACTGAAAGCGAGACTCAGCCATCTCTCTACTCTCATTCTCATGGTCCCGCTAATGGACCTTGGGAATGTAGATCCTGCTAAGCATCTGGGATGGTGGGGAGTGGAGCATACAATTTGTTGAACCATATTCTTGGCATTTCCTGGTCTTTTCCCATCCTCTCACTCACTGTTCATTTTCTTCCCTTGACAATAATGAAATCGCTATTAATTCTGCAATCTTAGTACAGGTTTCAAAACCAAAATTTGCATTAGAATTATGAGATAGGGAGGTAGATAGCTAGAAAGATAGATAGATGAATGTATAGACATTCAAAAGTTTACTACATATAAACCACCGAGATAATTTAGACACATATGATTTTTTGTATTACCGTAATTGCCTTTTATCACATTGACAGTAAGTCAAAGTTACCTTTAAATATTCCTGGTAATAATTCACCCCTCTGAGGCACCTGAAAAGCAAAGCTCCTTTATAATATTTACTCTTCTGGCTCTTATTTTTGAAAGACAAGGCTGACCCTCTGTAGGCTAAGTCTACAGATTGTCCCTTTACTAGTCACATGTCGGGTTAAACTGACTAGAGAAATCATTTCCTAAAGGAAGCTAAAATTAAAGGTCAAATGCTATAGTTGCTTATATTGGCCATCTGGTTCCTGTTGCAATGATGCTTATCCCCAATCAGAAGGTGGACCAGAGTTAAGACTTCATTCTCCTCTTAGACAGGACAAAAGAAAATGGCAAGACTCCAATGCTGCCGCAGTGCCCAATATGGAAACTCTTCTATGATTCTCGTTGTCCATATGTATGAATATGTTTTCCAGACACTAGAACAGGGGTGGGCAAACTTTTTGACTCGAGAGACACAATGGGTTCTTAAACTGGACCAGAGGGCCAGAACAAAAGCATGGATGGAGTGTTTGTGTGAACTAATATAAATTCAAAGTAAACATCATTACATAAAAGGGTACGGTCTTTTTTTTTTTTTTTTAGTTTTATTCATTACAAACGGGCTGGATCCGGCCCGCGGGCCGTAGTTTGCCCACGGCTGCACTAGAACTTGTAAGAAAATACCCAGTTTCATAACATGCCTTCCCCAGTGAGTGGCCCACCATTCCAAGGTCATCAAAAAAGACTTTGACTGAAGAACCATACCTGATTGTCAATGTCTATCTCACAGCTAAACATTTCTAAGTTTATAAAATGTTTTATTTTCACTTTAGCAGTTATCTGCTAGAAGTTATTTCACATTACATTTGTAAGAATTTAATACACATTCTGCAGTTCTCTTAGCAGACACTGTAGGGGCCTTCGCCATTGCTTTCTCAGGGTAATTAGCAGGACAGAGGACTGACTCAACTTTCTTAGTTTGTTTTTGTTTGTTTGTTTGTTTCTAGGATATAAGCTAACTTTATCAATTCTTCTGGCTTTAATAGTTTTAGTACACTGATCAGACAGTGTTGGTGCCAAAATTTCATAAAGGAATGATGCTCGGGACAGAGAATGACAGGAGGAGTTCTCTTCTGTAACCTTTTGGAAGAAGAAAATACTACGTCATCTATATTGAATGCTCTGACTCCAGATCAGGTTTCTTATCCAGATTACTGTCTTTGGGGTAGAATTCGCCTCCCTTAAGGATAGTGGGAGAAAAATTTTAGGTCCCATCCTGATAGAATTATCTCAATTTCAGATTTAGTTCTGTCTAAATGATTAACTTGTATTAAGAATAAAGTCAGGCTTGAACTTTATTTGTTAAGCATCTATTTCCAAGGCTATACCTGTTAGCGTTTGCAATGCAATTTTGAATTATTTCCTACGGTTTCTTGATTCTCAAAAAAGATAATATTATGAGAATCGTTATAAGGCGATCTGACATTTCCTTTATTCTGTTTGTTATAGGAACTGTTGACTGCAACTTTGGAACAAAGGTGACTGCGGGGAAGGAAAAGGATGCATGGCTAAGGTGCTGCTCAAAAATGGTAAGAAAACAAGAACGGGCAGTTAGCAAAGCAAAAGTCAGCTACCCAAAAATACATAAAACATAAGAGCTCTTAGAGGAGGCGGGAATGTGTCCTTTGCACTGGGAAAGAACCGAAAGGCTAAATGGGCTACTTTTGAAACCTACACCTGCTTCTATTCTCTCCTGCATCCCAGGACCAGTCCGCCCTCCTCTCTGAGCTCCTGCTTGATGCCCATAATTTTATTGGACAATTGGGTGGTTTGGCTGGAACCTGGTAGAAACATGTATCAAAATGTTTATGCTTCTGCTC
>NW_006296616.1:333978-369507 GCF_000327345.1 Myotis davidii | reverse complement strand
TTTTCATTTTTAAATGGATATTAATCTTGTTGCATATTTACTTTATTGTGGTGAGTGGCAATATTTCCCTATTCTGCCAATGAGCTTCTGTGGTAAGATTAGCTCTGTCTTTTTAATGAAAATGACTTTAGAAGATTACCTGCTTTTTGGGTGATACCTTATCAATCACTCATTATTCATTCACTGAAATATAGGTAAATATTAATACAATCAGCAATGAGAAGACCTCAAATACTCTTTTAATTTATTTTAGATATATAACCCAAAAATTGGGTGTATAAAAAAAAACCTTTTACACTTAAAAGTTCTTAGCCTATAACTAAAGGTCTCCTTTCTCCTTCTTATCTATTTTATTTTATTATTCCCAATGAATAAATCCAGTGGAAGTCAGTTTCCCCTCTCCATTCACATATTTCCCTCCTAATCTCCAACATTTCAATATATCGATTTTGCTATAATAATCCTTCTCTACACCACTGATTCCCAGGCTTTTGAATTTTACTAGCAATAAATAAATAAATAAATAAATAAATAAAAAGTTTTAAAAGACAACTTTAATAAATAAAAATTGGGGATAAACAGAATTAGCAATCTCTTATTTTGCTCAATTTACACATAATGGTGATGGGGAAAAAAGTAAATTCACATATTATAAAAGTAACTACAACTATTGACATTATTTTTTCATAAAACTAAATACACCTTTTTATCCTCTCATCTACTGATGGGCACTTGGGCTGTTTCCAGATCTTAGCTGTTGAAAATAGCACTGCTATGAACATAGTGCTGTATATATTCTTACTGACTGGTGTTTCAGGATTCTTAGGATATATTCCTAGAAATGGGATCATTGGGTCAAATGGCAGTTCATTTTGAATATTTTGAGGAAACTCCATACTGTTCTCCACAGTGGCTGCACCAGTCTGCATTCCCACCAGCAGTGCACTAGGTTTCCCTTTCTCCACATCCTCGCCAGCACTTGTCATTTGTTGATTTGTTGATGGCAGCCATTCTGACAGGTCTGAGGTGATACTTCATTGTTGTTTTAATTTTCATCTCTCTGATGATTAGTGCCATTAAGCATTTTTTTCATATGTCTCTTGGCCATCTGTCCATTTTGGAGAAGTGTCTATTTAGGTCCTCTGTCCATTTTTAATTGGATTGTTTGTCTTCTTTTGTTAAGTTGTATGAGTTCCTTGTATACTTTGAAAATTAACCTTTTATCAGATGTATGATTTGCAAATATGTTCTCCTACACAGTGGGATCCCTTTTCATTTTGTTGATAGTTTCTTTTACTGTGTGTTTACCCAATGGAATACTATGCAGCTATAAAAAAGAAGCATCTCTCATCCTTTGAGACAGTATGGAAAGACCTGGAGAATATCATGCCAAGTGAAGTAATCCATTCAGAGAAAGACAAGTATAACATGATCTCACTTATATGTGTAGTCAATGGACAAAATAAATTGAGGAACAAAATAGATCTAGAGACATGGAAACATGGAACCGACTGAGGAATCTCAGAGGGAAGGGTGAGAAGGTATGGGAAGAGATTAATCAAAGAATTTATATGCATACATGCATAATCCATGGACACAGACAATGGTGTGGTGAAAGCTTGGGGTGGGGCAGGGGCAGGGTGGAGGAGGTTAATGGGGGAAAAAGGGGGACATCTATAATACTTTAAACAATAAAGATAAATAAATAAAAACACCCGTTGAATTTGACTGCTCACACAAAGGTGATATACCTCATCCCATAAAGTTGTTGGTTTCATGGTCTATAGAATAAGATAAAAACAGTAACCAATTTAAATTTAATGAAATGAGATAATACTAGAAATATAACTCTCTATTGGAAATGGTCAGTACTGTTGACCATGCTTTTATCATTTTATTTAAGGACTATAATGGTCTTGACTTGACTCATAGCATTACCTGTAGGCTTTGGCTTCCATGCTAACTTCTTTATTATTCCCATATTACCTCATTTAAGTTTCCAAAAAAGGAACCTATTAACTATCATTTTCCATAGTAGGACACTTCACAGATATATAGCTAGTATATAGATTTTCTGTCTTGGTTTGGTTGTAGTCTTGTCCTAATGGCTATGGGAGGGAAGTAGAGGTAAGGATGCAAAATATAGTCCCATAAATGTTCCCTTTTACTGGAAACCTCATACAAGGCTGTTTCACTTAGTAAGAGCTGCGACTATAACAGATTTTAGTTGACATGTCAAGTTCATTCATCAAGAAAAATCCAGAAGATACTCTTGTATGCAGTACATGCTATAGTGACCTTGTCCTGTGATTACCTATTTGTGCAATATTGAAGTTTGAGAGATCCTGGTATCTTACTGCTATATTTCTGGTATATAAATATGGCCTGCTAAAACTAAGACATGGAAACCAACCTAAGTGAACCAAATATACACATAGTTAAAGGGTTTTGAACCTGTAGATGTGTTTAGCCCAGGTTCATTTTGACATATGGGCAGAAAATTGGTTAGTTTATTCTTACTGCATCCAAACCCATGATAATGTCCTCCTTTGAAAAACAGAGATATACACACAGTATAATTACTGATGTAAAACTAGTGCAGATAAAATAAGAATAACCTAAGCTTTAATTCAAACCTCAAACCATAAACCCAACCCATGACTCTTTTTTTTTAGGTTCATATAGGTTCAGATAACTTTGGACTTTTAGAAAACATCATTTTTCTCAAAGTGACACTTCTTACTTGTATCCTTAAGAAGAAGAAGGATAAATATAGAATATGAGGACAACTCCTGTTCAGAACGTAGGTCCCTGGCTAGGGTTTGGCAACTGCTTACCAGCTGATGAGCTAGAACAAAGAGAATACAAGGAATGTAGGTTGATAATCCAATTTAACACTCATTATTGACTCCCTGAATTAGCCCAAAATGCTATCAAATAACGTGGAATTTAATCTTAAAGAATAAAACTGATTACATAATATCTACTCCACAAAGGCAGGTGTAGATAAAAATTCCCCATTTGTATATATCTATATCTTTCTTGTTTTTTGTTTTATTTTTTACTTTCTGCCAAATTTCCACAGATTTGTAACACAATGGGATTTTCTTTTTAACCCTGTCTCTTTTTTTCTATTTTATTCTATGTCCCTCTCTTGTTTTCTCTTCTATTTATTTCCTTTTCTCCCCTTTCCTCCTCTTCCCTCTTCTTCCTTATGTATTAAGTCAGAGCTGAATGGATAGCAATCTGATAGGGGAGATAGGGGAACATTATAAGACCCCTTCTATGAACCCAGAAAGTATGTCACGAATTATTTATTTTTTCCCTCAATGAAGGGACCACATTAAAAATAACAAAGATTTACCCTGTATCTCTCTAATTGGACATTAGAATGAAATATTTCTTATTCCTTTCCTTTTTCTTTCATTAGAAGTATCTACCTATTTTTATCACCTAAGATAAAAATTCCAGTCGCTTCCTGAAGAGACTGGAATGAGATCTATCATTTGTCTGCCTAGCTCCCGCTTTCCCTTAAGAACCCGTTTCTTTCCCCAAACTCCATGTAGTTTGATGATAAGTGCTATCTAGGCCATAGGTAATAGCTCCAGATGTAAGCGCAAGCAGAAATGGCTAGAGTTATGTCATGTTTTTCCAATTAACCTAAAGGAAGAAAGCAGCCCCTTTCCAGGGGCCATGCTCCTTGCAATACAGAGGGAGTGGTCTGGGAATGAAGTCAGCTATCCACAGGAAAGGGGCAATGAAAGTGGAGGAGAGAGTCCAGGAGCTGTGTGCCCCTGCTTCTGATTGTGCCTGAAGAAGCGAGGAGAAGCCCCACCCAGACCACACTTGACCACTGAGAGTGTGAGACACTGATGAGTCAGCAACAATCCAAGTTGTGACAGAGCAAAGAGTTTGAACACTTTACATTTAATTTTTTTTCAGAGTGATTAGGTCAGTAGTGTTGCTCTCATTATAAGGAAGGTGTCCTGAATAAGTACAAATTGAGAAAGAGTTAGTTGGAGAGGGTGCTGGGTGTAAGAGAATAGCTGTGATTTGTTGAGGTGAAGAGGACCTAATTGCCTCAAGAGGCATGCCTGTCACGGATTCTCAAAGAAAGAACAGGTCATTTTAAATACTGAAATGCTATTGTCAGACAGACTTTAGTCAAGCTCCATTTCTGCCATTTAGAAATTGACTGACTATGGACAAGTTACCTGACCTCTGTATTTCAATTTTTTGATGTTCAAAATGAGATAAAAACACGACCCAATCTGTAGAGTTATTTTAGGGCAGTGATGGCGAACCTATGACATGCATGTCACAGGTGACACGCGAACTCATTTTTTTGGTTGATTTTTCTTTGTTAAATGGCATTTAAATATATAAAATAAATATAAAAAATATAAATCTTTGTTTTACTATGGTTGCAAATATCAAAAAAATTCTATATGTGACACGGCACCAGAGTTAAGGTAGGGTTTTTCAAAATGCTGACATGCTGAGCTCAAAAGGTTCGCCATCACTGTTTTAGGGTAAAACATGCCACTTATGGACAGCTCTCAGGAGAGTGTGTGGCACACAATCAATGCTAAATCAGTGGTAGTCATTGTATCGATGAACCCTTCTGAGAAACCGATACAAGAGCATGCTCTCAGTCAGTCTCACTGTCTTCAGTGATGCAATATCCAGGGATAGGTTAAGCCTGTGTACTAGTATTCTCCCTCTGGCTGAAGGGAGGAGTAGCTACCAATTAAACTAAGCCCTTCAGGGAGAGCACTACAACTCAAGTCAACTAACGTGAGACTGTAATGGGGTGGTGTTGAGAAATCACGGAGCAAAGAGGAAGGGAGGTGTTTAAAATTGATTAATCATACTTTGATGTGTCATCTCCTCTGGTTATAGGAGTTGGGGCAACTATGTTAGAAGCCTTCAGAATGAATATCTTTCAATTTATGTGTATTATAATTTATGTAGAGGAACACCGACTTCATACCAAACATCTGAAAGTTACCTCCTGTTTAATGGTGCTTATTCATTCAACAAGTATTTACTGATCCCTGTTATATAAGTCAGGCACTATGATGCAAAGAATTATGGATCTCCCTCCCTTGTAGAGTTTCTAATCGGGTTGGTTTCTTAGACCTTCTTTATGACTGATACTCATATCCAGGGAGTTCCCATTCATGATCCCTATAACTATTTGATGACTAGTTTCCCCCAAAGGACGCACTGTGTATGACAAATAAAGGTAATTGGGTACTGGCTGTCTTTGCATTATCACAAGTTGAATTCAATTGAAAAATCATCATTTCTAATGTGAGCCATTTCTGCTCTATATCTTTCTTAACTAGCCTTGGTAAGAACTGCTACCTTTATGACACTGAATTTGATGTCTACTTTTGCTGTCAGTTCTTTCGAACACCATGTAACTTTGCCACTTATTTTAAGTGGTTTCTGGCACCAAACTTAGGAGTAATTAAATCAAAGCATCACATCCCCAAAATGCTGATTTTATACATTCATTAGAATTTACACATGAAAAATTGCTGTGAGGAAGAGAGCAACTCTTCTGTGATTTCTATCTTGAAGATAAGAAAGTGACACACACACACCCCCCCCCCCGTTATAGTCACGGGATAAATCAGCAGTGTTGTCAAAGAGAGAATCCAGTCAAGATTTCTAGTCAAATGTGCCATCTACTTCATCATAATGAAATTGAAATATATGAATATAATAATGTCAATTCAATGGATCACTCGCTTCATCATCTTTGAGTTTTACCTCTCATAGCCTATGTAGGCTATTAAGCCAGGATTAAATGTCACCTATTGAACTTTAGAACAATTGGTGCATAACACAGACACTGCTTTGCCGCAAACTTAGCTTATCCATAGCCAACAAGAAGATGCTTAGAGACAGGTGGTTAGGCGTGCGCGCGTGCGCGCACACACACACACACACACACACACACACGGGCACATGTACACACAGGATCAAATGTACATGCTCACATGAAAGAAGAGATAACGTTACGAGGCAGATGGCTAAAAAAAATGGCCTTTGAAATGACCTAGTCTGACACTCCTGGTGAAAGGAATCTATTTTCTCTTCAAAGCATATTCAAATTTTAATAAAAGGCTTGAGAGACAGAACTAACATTGAAATACCAACTACATTCCAGCGCTTGAGCTAGGCTTCTTATGTGGATCATTATATTTTAAGCTCTCATATACTTTGTGGTAGTTCTTACTAGTATGTTCAGTATGTACACAGGCATTTATGAAGCTCAGAAAGGTTAGATAGTTGCTAAAATTCATGCAGCTAATAGTAATAATCCAGAATGCACAATCAGGTCTAACTGACTCAAAAGCCCATGCTTTTATTATACTATGCTGTGTAATGATGAACTAGTAGAATAAAATTGTAAGGTTTTATTGTTCTTGTTGAATAGATTGGGGTTGACTATCAGTTTAGAAACAAATGCTTTAGAAATGTCTTATGTCTCTAGAAGTTTACCTGCAACATGCCATCTAATAGAAAATCCTTTGAACTTTTTCTGGGACTTTTAAAAAAATTATTTTGGTCTTCCCACTGTGGGGTAAGTTGTGGGATTCTTTTTCTTTTTATTATAATGTTTAAAGTCCATTGTGGACTTTACACTTTCTGTTTAGTTAATCTTTTTGTATGTTCTCTGTTGAGATGTCAACATACATTATATAATTATTTATAATTATTAAAGTAATATAGAAATATAAAAATAATTTGTTTTCATAAATTTACTACTATCATTTCTTCTGATACCTCTGCCCATTTTGCCTTGTTTTCCTCCCATCGATCCAACATGAGAATCTTTTACTCCATATTGTAGGATGTTTAAATGAATAAATTAGGGACATTAGGGTTGATTTCTACATGGGTAGAAAAAGTAATGGTTTAGGTTAGGATGAGCTAATCAGCTCAAGCTTTACTCAAAGGAGTTAAAAATGTAATAGGCATAATTCCATTTTGCTCATTTTTCTCAGAGGCCGCATAAGTAAATACATTTATGTCATTTTGAAATCATTTCATGATCTTACACATCTTATTGTGGCAATTGTGTTTGCAGAAAGAACACTTTCGTATCAGACTCGCGTGGCTGGGACAGAGCCAAATGGGTGCTGGAAGGTGAAGAGGCCAGGCAGGATCATGGCCTCCTGGCCATCGTAAGTAGGTACAAGTTGAAATACCCAGCATTTCAGGAAAGACTGCGTGAGTGAGGCTGTGTGTATTTCGAGACTTCCCTGCAAACCCTTGCATTCTTTTCTACCATGTCTAGTGTACACTATGTTCTTCTATAATTATAAATGTATGTTTCCCATCACCACAAAGACTTCTCATTGCTTGAAGGAAACGCAGCTTCAAAGAGCTTAAATGGTGAAGGGCAGGCCCCCTTCTGAGAGCTACCATTGCTCGGGGGTGATTCCTCCTCTAACTCATCCACATCATACCACTGGCCAGCGTGGCTGGCCGCGTTGCACCCCGTCTAGATTGGCCTGAGGCTGTGGTGGTTTCAGCTTTTGAAAAGAACATCTTTAAATTCTTAATAATTTAAATCTCGATGTTGTCTTTTAAAAGAACATTCTTGTAGCATTCTCCTTTTCTATCTAAAGGCAGAAAGGGTTCCAGTCTTTTGTGCTTCGAAACCTCAAATACAAAGAATTTTTTAAGAAAATTGACATTTTGATTAGAGGGTAAACTTCACATAGATTGAGTCTCAGTTTTAAGTTGCTGAGAGTCTAAAGTGACATGATGCACCACAGAAGAAAGGCTGTAGAGATATAAGTTTAAAATGTGATGAACTAAAAAAAAAAATGCAACGTACTTTATGACAGCAGCAGTTTGAGGAAAAATACATTCTATTTTTAACCATCATTTTAAAAACTCTCACAATTACTCTTTCTGAAAGCTTCCCAAGCAAAGCAGCTCCCAAGAATGAAGTCGTTTCGGTCAGTAATTATAACAGCTCACACAACCGTGTGTCAGGCGCCGTGCTAAGGAATGTTCAAAATTAACCGCATGCAATGCTTCCAGTTGATCTATAGGGTTGCTAGTGTTATTCCATTCGACATGTCAAGAATCAAAGGTACATAAAGATTGATAGGCTTGTCCAGAGTCACACAGCTGGAATGCTGTGGAACTAGGTTTGGAAACCAGGCCATGACTTGTGCCCATAACATTTATGTGACTTTGAAAAGTACAGAACACAAAAACCTGAATCTACCTCTACTAATTTTGGGTGGTTGTTCACCTTTAAAAAATGCCCACAAAAGTGTGCTCTGACAGTGACATATTAAAACTGACATAATCCTACAAAAAAATAATCTTTTGCCCAGCCAGCATGGCTTAGTGGTTGAGCGTCGACCTATGAGCAAGGAGGTCACAGTTCTATTCCCTGGCAGGACACATGCCCAGGTTGTGAATTTGATCCCCAGTCAAGGGCATGCAAGAAGCAGCCAAGCAATGATTCTGTCTCATCATTGTTTCTATCTCTCTCCCTCTTCCTTCCTCTCTGAAATCAATAAAACAATATATTAAAAAAAGAATCTTTCTTAAATTAGAATAAATGGTAGTTACCATCTTGAGTGTTCATCATATACTATTAAGTATGATAAGTGCTTTATAGAAATATTCTCATTTTTATCCTCTCATAACTCAGACTCAAACAGGTATTATTATGTTCATTGTGAGTATGTGGTGATTTGGGCTTAAAAAAATTGTGTAATTTGCCCAAAGGCACATAAGTAAGGGGTGGAGGAGAAAAAAAAAGGAATCGACTCCTGCCTGTTTGATTCCAAGTTTCGTGTTCTTGACTATAGCACTGAACTGCCTTCACACAGAGACAAAAGCGTAAGAGGTCCATTCATTGAGCATACATACTGTGTCAGAGATTCTACTGGGAAGTTTTCATATGTCATTTCTTAACCTTACATATCCCCCTTATCAGTTTTCACTGTATTTGTTTTTCAGATAAAGGGATGTTCCTCAATCACCCTATTTTTTTTCCACACACAAAGTTTGGAGAAGATAAGAGGTAAATTCCAAAGACCTGAGAGGAGACTCCAATGCTGTTCTGACTGGAGCCAGTTTTCTCTTATCTATTACGTAACACGAGTGGCACAGATGTAACCTCTGCCATCCCACATCCACGGACAGCTAATCTAATCACGATACTTTGAGGGGAGGAGGGGAAAGGAAACTCTTCACAACCTCCTAGGATAATTCATGGACATTTTTAGACACCAACCTTCACTGTCAGAAAGACTACAGTGAAACTTTAATATAAATTACATACACTTCTCTCTTCAGATCTCTAATCACCAAAGTAGCGTTCCCCCAATAGTTGGTAGGAGTTGTGATAATATTAACAATAGATTTTTATTATCTTTTTACTGTTCAAAGTACCATTTTCACAGCACTGCTGAGAGGCAGTATTATCTCTTCTGCTTCGGGAATGGGCTCAGTACTGAACTGGTTTCAGCACAAACTGCTTTTACGACCTTAGACGATGGCGTTGGTTACGTTGGTTAGGGATGAGAAAATTTTATTTGCCTTACCACTGAATCCACAATGTCCAGAAAAGTAGAATCATTTTTTATGGCATCAAATGTTTTTTTGGACACTCATTTGATAGGCTATTTCTGATAACTCTGTTCCCCCTAACACAAATGTAAGAAGAACTGCAGAAAGTTACAAAGTATTTTTCCAACTCTGTGTAGCTTGTGGAGAAAATGGAAGCCACGTTTTAGAGATGTCTTATCATTTTCCTACAGCTAAAAGCCACCACTGACTACAGTGATCTGAGCTTTCAAAGGACAAAGGGTTAAATAGTAGTGACAGAGATATAAAGAATCAATCAGGAAAGCCAATAAAATCTGGGAAATCAAGCACAGCCTCAACCTGACAGGTGCCTCCACATCAAATGGAAGAGCTAAAAACTCCAAGCTCCCACGCGTGGGCGTGTTGTTTGAACCTACCATCAATGTCAAAGAGAGTATCCTGACTCATTTTATCTCAGTGATTCACAAGCAGGTCTGGGCCATCCCAGTGAGACTTTGCTTGTGCAGAAAACAAGATAATAAACCTCAAAGCAGCCTGAGATCAGGTTTGGCTTTGCTCTAATCCTGGTTTAGATTCTGGCCTCCTCTGTGATAACTCGCCCATCCTGAAATGTTGAGGCCAGCACTCTGAGCCTTGCCAAGCTCAGCCTGGATCTTGAGCTGTTGGACCATCACCTGCAGCCTGAAACGGACCTTTCACCCCTCCCATCTCCAGGCCAATGTTCACCCTCACAGGTTGGAATTACGAAACACAACTCTAACAGCATCAGGCTTAGCCTCGCAGTTCTTGCAGAAAGTTCAGCCTTGACCTTAGGACAGCGGTTTCTCCTTTAGTTCTGAGTCTGTTTCCACCCTGCCATCCAATCAGGTAAGTAGGTCTGTGGATTTTCTGTATCTGAGTCTCACACTGAGTTACTATTCCAATTCTCCAAGATCTGTAATGATAGGAAGTCCCTTAAATTTCCGGACACCAACATTATGCTCTTAAATACACGAGGAACTGTGAGCCCATTGTCTTTTGCATCATTTATCAATATCTACCATCTGCCTGCCTAGAGCTGCGAACCCGCTCACTTCTGGATATCCCTCCCAATCTCCGAGTATCACCTGGCCATTACACAGGTGTCTGGGGGTAACAGCCCAGGCTCTGGATTCAGACTCTCTGTGCTTCTAGCTCAGCCGTGGGCAAATTACGGCCCCATTTGAAACTTAAATTTCCGGACACCAACATTATGCTCTTAAATACACGAGGAACTGTGAGCCCATTGTCTTTTGCATCATTTATCAATATCTACCATCTGCCTGCCTAGAGCTGCAAACCCGCTCACTTCTGGATATCCCTCCCAACTGCCCAGTATCACCTGCCCATTACACAGGTGTCTGGGGGTAACAGCCCGGGCTCTGGATTCAGACTCTCTGTGCTTCTAGCTCAGCCGTGGGCAAACTACGGCCCACGGGCCGGATCTTGTTTACTTTGAATTTATATTAGTTCACACAAACACTCCATCCATGCTTTTGTTCCGGCCCTCCGGTCCAGTTTAAGAACCCGTTGTGGCCCTTGAGTCAAAAAGTTTGCCCACCCCTGTTCTAGCTCCACCATTTCCTAGCAGATGACTTGGGCAAGTTAGTTTCCTTCCTTGGACTCAGTATATTTAGCAAAATCTGAGGGTAATAATACTTGTGCTTATCTCATAGAGTGCTGTGATTAAATTAGTGAATATAGACAAAACAACCATTATTCAATAGACATTCAATAAATGGTAACAACTTATTTCTCTTTAGAAATAGATCTAAAATTGTATTTGTATTTAAGTATTTAATAATGTTTTATGCTGTTATGTTGTTTTCCTTCTTGTGCCACGTCCCCTCCCCTGCCCACTCCCAATTTTACTTTGTCCTAGAGTGACAATTCTATATTTGGGTCAGGTTCCAGGTCCTTCCTCTCTGTCTCATTCTACTCTAATTAATGTGGTCTTGCCCAGCAAGAACTTAAATGAAGGATTAGGCCTAAGAATGGAGGAAGGAGGATATCCTAGGGTTGATGACTGAAGACTTCCTCTATATTTGTAGGGTTCTGGAATGGAAAAATTGTGGCAATGATGAACTAAAGGTATGTTTTGCCAAAGGTGAAAATAATATCCTCTTCTAAGTATCACTCAGGCCAAAACGTTGCCTAGTGCTATCCGAAAAAGGGCAAAGAGAAGAATCATGGACCATTCATCTACACTTTACAAGAAAACTTTATCTCCAGGCATACTTGCCTCCCTCAGGTTTAGCCAAAAGCAGCAGAGATACTGGCTAGATCATGATTCTTGTCAGTCAACTAGAGAGAAGTTACTGCCTTATTTCTCAGGCATTGAATTTCAAAGCAGCAATAAACTAATTCTGTTAGAATCTGTGGAACAGAGAATGAATGCTATTTTCTTAATGCTGGATTTGATTCCAAAGGGTTGCCAGCCTTACCTGCTGACATAGGAATAAATCTATAGAAAGAATGTGAAGAAAACTTATGTGCAATTTCCATTAATAGGATCTCTGTGGCAGGGAAAGGAGAAACAAAGCCAAGAAGAGCCATCAATAAATCTTGCAGTGTTGCTGAATCAGGAATTGGTAGTCTGAAGGGTTTACTTAGCTCAATTTCTGATTGAGGATTATAGCACTGTGGTTCAATAGATAAATCTTAAAGATTTCCTTTAACACTAATTGTAGTTTCCATTTCTTTTGGTCCTGGTCTTGTACTCTCTGCTTGGTTATTCTCTTTAATGCCAAAATATTCTTCCTTCCAACAACAAAACTTTATCCCCGATGGGAACTTGATTTATCTGTGTATGGTTTTGAGAAGATGCCTTCTTCCAGAAGAGAGGAATAGGGTAAGTGTACAAATTTACAACTTCTATTGTATTGAAAGCATAAAACTATTATGAATGCCACTGGAATATATCCCCCCAACTTTAGGAAACTTCAGTAAGTGGTAGACAAACCCTAGAGGCTTTTGGCAGACAGAAGAACATTATTACAACTTGGTTCATGAGCACCGCCTTTGTAAAAATACTGACAAAGTATTTTAAAAACCAAGATTGCTCACTTGGAGAGAAAGGAGAGAAAAATGATCACAATGCTTAAATATATCAGATTGAAGATAATCAGTTTCTTTTTTCCAGCACAGAGAAAACATGACGGAACGTTTAGGTTTTAGTCAGCATGCTGGTTGACATACCAAATTTCTTGACTTCAGAGAAATTGAATTCTAGCTCATGGTCGTGGGCTCTTGATCTCCAAAGATGTTGAAACAACTTTCCACATTGTATATTATATACATAAGATTGTAGGAAGGCAAGAGATTACCTCACATATTCTTTTCATATTTCCTTAATTCAATAGTGAAAGTCACAGCCACAATTGTTGAGCCCTTTCCAGGTCTCAAGCACTTTATATTCACTATCTCGACCAATTCTCACCACAACCCTAGAAGTTTTGTATCACTAGCCTTATTTTTAATCAAGGAACTTGGTTCAGAGAGGTTGAATAACTTGCCCAATATATCAAGGGACAGAGCTGAGACTTGAGCAAAAGTCAGCCTGGCCCTCATTAAAATTTTGACCCTCAAGCATACCTGACTGTCACTATCACATTGACCTCTGTATTAATAAATGTCGGAGTTTAATTTTAAAACATAATTTTTAAGAACTGTTTCACAGGCATGTCCTTTTATACCCAGTGTCCAAGCACAGCTTTAATTTACAGGGTTAGGCAAAAGTAGGTTTACGGCTGTTTGTAAGGAAAATGACACGATAATTAATAAATAATAATATAAGAATAAACTCTGTGTTTCCAGTACTCAAAACTGTAAACCTACTTTTGTTCCACCCTGTTTCCAGTTTCTTTTACAATGTCTGATGCTTATTTTTTATATCCCCATCTCAAATAAATCTAGGACATGGTCAATGAATAAACCATTTCAGCCCTACTGACATTACATATTTGAAATGTAACTCAGCTTGATAATGAAAGGAAACATCACAGCCAGTTTAATCTCTAGGGTGTAGAAACTGCAGAAATAATACTCAAAGCCCATGGTTAAGAAGAATCAGCTCATTCCTGAAACTACACCCTAGGTATTTCTGTCTACTTCTCTTATTTCCCCGTGGAGCATGCCTAAGCCACAACAACTCAGATTATACTTTTTTTTTTTTTCTTCAGGCAAGTGCCCTGATGCATAAGCAGGGCTGGCCTGAGAAAAATCATAAAGTAGGTCAAGTTCATCTCTGATCCCCACCCAGACATTTTTCTCAGTATCATTGTCCACAGTTCATTTCAAGATTCTGTCTCCTTCCTTCCCACTCCAATGACCAATGCTTAATGCTTAAGATACTTGATAACAGCCTCACCTTTACCCGTCTTCTACCCCATATCTCATAATAGAGGTTTCACTGTTAAGGAATGCAATCAATTATCATCTGCTTCAGCCCTACCTCTTCTCAACATTAATGTGTTTCTGGGCCCTCTCTTTTTCTTGTTGGCTTCATCGTCAGGTAAAGAGATTTCCATCTGGGAATTTTTACCACCTGCAGGTTCAGACTAACATTGTACCTACAGCCTGCTATCCCAGCAGAAAGGAGATTCTCTCTTTAGAAAAGTCAGTGTCTCAAATTAACCCAATGTTTGCAACATACTCATCTCTAATGCAATTCCACAGGTCAGGGGAAAGGAGGATCCCAGTTGGTCAACCCTAGGTCATGTGCCATTCCCGGGCAGGGAGTGAGTGGAAAATAGTGCTAAATTTACCTGAAGTCCATAAAATAAGTTTTACAATAAGAATGGGTTTCCATTACTGAAATAAGAGATCAATGTTACTGTAAAGAAAAACACACACCTCTCAGTCCTGTTTTGCATATTCTTGGTTATTGTTCTTGCTTTTTTGGATCTTTTATGTCTTGTTTTCCTCTTATTTTATAGAGTAATATAGTGCAAATGATCTTTTTCATTAGGGATAAATCAAGTATAATAAAAATGAGAGAACGATCTAGTGTTTTAGTGTACCGTATAAACTCCCTTTCACTTGGGTAGGGCTTTCTTTTAGATAAGTCATGTTAGACTATTTTTATTTTATTCTATTGATAAATCATTCTGTTTTATTCATGGAAATTCAAGTTTCTCATTTCAAGTATGCAACTACATATTGTAAATCATGTGAAAGGCAAAACTGATCATTTCTGTTTAAGGCCTGTACGTAACACACTGAACAACTTAAGGTCTGACATTTGACTGTTTTTGACATACATATATGGCAATTTCATAGGATCCAACCTGATACACATTTACCATCCAGCTGGGTATAGAGGTCATTTTTTTTGTTGTTGTTGTTTTTCATGACAGTTTTTCAGTGGAAAAAAAAAATAAGCTAATCAGGTTACAGTGTTGGTTTTAGGATGAATCACTTATGAATCAATTCAATAATTACTGCAGATTATGTTGATGAGTAATAGAACAACTTACTGAATAAGTAATAGTGTTATTTGTTTATTTCAAACAGGCAAAGTAAGACTTTGCATCTGAGGCTTTTTCGCTCCATAACAGCAAGATGAGCACAATCACTTAATAATTTAATCTAATGCTCGGAACTTTATTATTGCAACAATTAAAAAAAAATCTCTATATACTATAGCAAGCAAAATAAGTGGTTTCCTGAAATTTAGACACAGGTGTTTACTGCATGTTCTTGAATGTATCTTTCAAGGTAAGCTTTCTTAGGGAAACTTGCAAAAACAAATACTCTCAATCCCCAATGCTCTCAGCTATGGGTTTGTGCTTATGTGAATGTTATAACTGACAAGTAGTAGCATTATGCATCCACATTACATAATATTGTAATTTAAAAAAGAGGCAAACCAATATGTTTTAAATAAGACATTATTTCATTAGGTTTCCTTCAATGACATTAGTGCATTCAAGTGCTTCGTCATTATTCAACAACATTTGAAACTGTCTGAATAGTCTCTGAATAATCCAACAGATAGATTTTTACATATTTTTTGACATGCAATGTACAGTAAAGGCTAGAGGCATTTTAATATATGAAGTATCTATAAATATTCTATTGTGGAACAACAGATCACTTAATAAACCATAATGTTTTCTGCACTGATACAGACTTCTGTTTGACATAGGGAAGATAAATAATTTTTTAAATAAAATTTTAGGCAATAAAGGAATCCTACTAAAGTTCAGAAGGAAACAGCATTTGTATTTCGGTCAGATTTCATACCATGTAGCGTCCTATATAATAAAAGTGTAATATGCAAATCAACCAAACAGCAGAATGACCAGTGGGGGGGTGAGGGGGCAGGACCGGCAAGCAGGAGACGCCAGGCCAGCCAAGGTGCATGCCAGTGAGCAGAGGGAGGGGACTGCAATGGGGGGGAGAGGTGGAAGAGACCAGTGGTGGCAGAGGGGCAATGGGGGGGGCGGGGCCGTGCCAGCTGGCACCATTTGGCCTGGTTGCCTCCAGCAGAGGGAGGCCTAAGATGTCAGTAGGACATCCCCTGAAGGCTCCTAGACTATGAGAGGGAACAAGCCAGGGTGAGGGACACCCCCCACCCCCACCACCACCACCACCACCAGTGCATGAGTTTTCATGCACTGGGCCTCTAGTTTAAAATATTTTTACAGATAGAAATTGTTGCAAATTGTATCATGGTTAAAAAATATATATTTTTTAAAAAAACAAGTTGCCCTATTACGTTAATCAGTGGTTTCATGTTTATGTAAAACTTGAGGTTCTCCTATCTTGATAAACTGCAAATGACTCACACCTTCCTCTTCTCAAACTTTCCATTCTCTCTTGCACTCCTTACTTACACTGTGCTTACCCAAGGCATGTAGGTCAAGGAGTGTTGTCATGAAAGACAAGAAAAAGAAAACCACCTCACTTTTTAGTGCTTGTCAACATACACAAATGAGATCTATTCTGGATTTTTTAGAGAAAAATCCATGTAGGTCAACTCAAGCTTTGGCATATGATGATGTTGTTCTTGCCAAATGAGACAACTAATTTATTTGAGTGGAATACATCAACACGGCTAAAGAAACGTACCTCTATTAGACGTGGTGATATTTATTTTTCTGTTTTAAACACTTACATCACACTTAACGAGGTACCAGGCATTGTTCTACAAATAATGATTCACTCAATACTCATAGCCACTCTTTGTAGTAGGTATTATTTTTATTTCTATTTTATAAATGGAAAAATGAAGACACTGAAAGGGTAAGTAACTTGACCAAAGTGACACCATTAGCAATGACATCTGCTTTGGAAAACACTGCCATAGTACTTCCTTGGCCAAACCCAGTGGAACTCAGTTTTAATTTCTACTTTCTGCTCCCTTGGACCTAACCTTAAACCTCAGTTCTAAGAGCTAGATTTGGGGTTACTGTCCTTATGTATGAACCCCTAGAACTCTAGTTGCTCTTGGACTGAAATATTTTCTCATGTGGTCCATGGCCGCCATCCATAAAACTAGATTTCTACTCCTTATCTACTCTCTGCTGATGGCCAGATACCTGCTGGGTGATTTGTTTGGTCATACCGGTCCTTCACAGACTTTAAGGACTTCTTTTCCTTGGTTTTTTGGGTCATTAACTCCCTATTAACTTCCTATTTTGATGGCCCAGTTGAACTCCCATCCATTTACTTTCTTTCTTTAATTTTAGTTATTAAAATCTACAACTATTTAGAATAATCTATTCTCAAAGCGTCTCTATTAGAAACCACATTTGAATTAAAAAAATAAAACACCTCATATCTACTTGCATACCTGTAAGACTTTTCTTGTGGCCAAAGTGTCTTTAAACTTTTTTACTTTGTGCCCTCCAAAACTTTTTAAATCTCTTGGAATCTCTTACACACTTTGAAAACTAAACCCTAGACTTTATTTAGATATCACCTATTTTTCCATTGATGTCTTTTTTTTGGTATTTTGTTTTTTGTTCAAGAATCCTATCAGGCTTCCACTACTTTTAATTATCATGTCTCTTCAGTTTCCCCTGATCTGTGACTAATACTCAGTCATTCCTATTTTTCATGACTATGATAGCTTGAGAAGTGCTGGCCAGGTATCCTGGAAAATTGTGGCTTTTAATGTTTTTCTCATGATTAGTCTGCATTTATGGGTTTTGAAAAGATTATCAGAAGTATGAGATGCCCTTCTCATCATATCAAATCATGAGTACATGATATCCCTATGACATCACTAGTAGTGCTCATCACTTAGTTAAGGTAGTGTTTGCCAGTTTCTCCCTGGTAAACTTATTTTTCCTTTTCTAAACTTTATTCTTTTGAAACAAGTACTAATCTAGCCCACACTAAATGGGGACAAAGGGAATTTAGTTCCATCTGCTAGATGGTGGAATATTTATGTATATTAAATGGAACTCTCCTTACATGTTTTTAAATTGTCATCTAAAATTGTTCATTTTCAGTTTAAATAGTTATAAAAAGTTGAAGTTTTCACCATCTGATAAAATTAATATCCTTAAGGAAAACGGCTACATCACATCTTAAAAGATACCCAATAAAATCTAAATACCATGGTCATTTGATACACATTGTTAATGCTTTCAAATGTCACATTAAATAACTTTTTAAAAATCATTGATTTTAGAGAGAGAGAAAAACATTGATTTTTTTGTTCCACTTTTTTATACATTCACTGATTGATTCTTGGATGTGCCCTGATGGGGGATGGAACCCACAACCTTGGTGTATCAGGACGATGCTTTAACCAACTGAGCTACCCACCCAGGACCTAAAGGAGCTGTTTTTTAACAGTCAGATAATTTACATTGTTTTTCTTTTTCTTTGAAATTATATTCCCATCCCAATATCCTTAGAGAACATTTTAAGTAACCTAATTCTTAAAGTATTTTATTTCAATTTTAAATGTACTTATAATTTTAAAAGTATTTCTTGTGACTATATTTTGTCAAAAAAATGTTATTGTGGATTGTTTCCATTGCAACTGTTTTTTTTAAAATATATTTCTTTATTGATTTCAGAGAGGAAGGGAGAGGGAGATAAAAACATCAATGATGAGAGAGAATCATTGATCGGCTGCCTCTTGCACGCCCCCTACTAGGGATCGAGCCCACAACCCGGGCATGTGCCCTTGGCCAGAATAAAATCTGGGACCTTCAGTCTGCAGGCCGATGCTCTATCCACTGAGGAAAAAACGGCTGGGGCCACTGCAACTATTTTTAGTAGACAATTGATCACAGCAGCTTAAATGTATCATAATATAAATCTAATTACTAAACAAAATGATAAAATTTTCTACAGAATATCACAGTGCTACTCAGGTAGAAAAGCCATGCTGTTTCTTCATTCACATGTGTGGGGTTGGTGGGAAATAGTGTTTTTTTTTTTTTTTTTTTTTTTTTGCTGTTGTAGAGTAATGTTCAATGTAGTAAAATAAAAGTGGTTTTAGTGTTTATGTAACTTTTGTATCAAATGCAGTATTAACGATGAAAATTTTCAGAAATTAAGATGCTCATGAAGAACATACAGTATTTGTAATGATTATGTAACTATTAAAATATATTTTTATTCTATAGCAAAAGAAAGTACTTGTGCAATTACAAACATGTCAGAAAGTGGTAAAAATATATGATTAAAAAGTAGTGTGTGATCTAAAGTGAATCAACTCGGATTAATTTATCATTATATCCATTAAGACAAAATATTTAGGCGTTTTACATGTAGATGTTTTTTGACTTTTTTAGTTAAATAAATACTTGAGGGATTTTTAAAAAATGTATTGTTACATACAACTGTAAGTGAGTATTAAGCCTTACGTCAAAATCAGAGATGACAGAGCTATGGTTATATTTTAAATTAGCCACATTCTCAATAAGATCTCCTGAAAATCAGACCTGCATCTACTAGTAAGGATTTCAAACAGTTGAAATATGCTGAAAACCTGTCCTTCCTGGGGTTGAAAGATGGAATCATTTTCAGGGATTTACCCTCAAAAGAATGTTAGTCTTTGCAGCTGTCAGTCATAATTTCTTAAACATATTCTGTTTGAATTACAATACTCAATGTGGTGTATCTAGTCAGGCTCCAATTCAATTATTATGCACAGTGAAAAAAAATAGCACCTGCTAACCATGATATTCTGAAAGATGTAAAATATGCTGATTTGTATTAGGTTAAAGATATTTTTTGCTTCATTGGTGGCTATTGGACATGAGCTAATTTGAGGAAGAATAGATTTTAAATAAATTAGGAATTCATTTCAAGAAATGTGTTGGCTACTTTAAGTCTCCGATGTGATAATTTTCTGACGATTTTATACAACTCTTTGGTTGGTTTAAATCAATCTGAATGTTTACCTAATTTCTTATAAGAGAATGTTCTAATGGTCTCTGAGGCCACTAACGACGGCATCGTCAGGATGAGATATATCCTAGAACTCCTTGGAAAGTCTTCTCACAGAGCCAACATTAAAAAAGCCAGGCGGTTCTAGGTACTCTCAACTTGGACACGTTCTTATGAGGTTACGTGGGGGATCCACAGGCATGCTGTTGGGATCTTTTGTCCCCTGGGGAGAAAAAGACATTCCTAGGGGTTGGCTAAAATTGCTCCCACATTTTACTCTGCAATTTTATTTTATTTATTTTATAGCACCAAGGTTTTTCGGATGTTTAAAATAATTTTAAAATGACATAAAAGCATTTAGGGAAGCATTTTCTTGGGAAGAAGGTGGAATATATAAACTCTAGACACAATTTAGTTTATGATCTTAATACCAAAACTGGGGCTAATTGACAATTTCGTGAAGATGACGTGGGTAGATCCTCTGATTATTGTATGAGCCCTATTTATTTTGATGAACTCTTATGCTACTTAAGCATCAATTCCATAATGGCCAAATGTCATGTGATCTTATGCATCATGGGTGGCCCTATGATATTTAGGGGGAAAAAAAATCCTACTTCAAATAACCCAAGTATCAACTGAGGTCACCCCTGTCCTTAGCTTTACATAAAATCTACTTAAAACTACTGTCCCATATACAAGAGGAAAAATAATCCCGGGCCTAATGAGACCCAGAGTTCCTATTTCCTGCACCTGTTGAATTCTCTAACTCAGGCCGATCCTAACCTTTCCTACTGAACTCTCCAATCAGCCCTGTGTTCACATAGGATTTGTGATAGGAGCATGGTGTGTCCCAGTTGTTACAAAAAGCAAAAAATTTCCATTACACATCCCTATTAATTGGGTTTTGGACAGTGCTCCTGGGAATTTCTCACTGGCCCTTTTTTACAAGGCCCATATACTGCCATGTTCTTTGGGCTCTTCTTTCTTCAACAATCTTTTCTTTCAAAATGCGAACCTTCATCATCAAATTTCAATTCCCTTTTTACGTAGAACAGTTTAGTCATCTCTTGCTTTGGAGTCCAGGCAGTCTTACAAGTCCCACTCAAATAATCTAAAAGGAATATCTCCTTTAAAAAAAAAAAGTGTCTTGTCCTGGCTGGTTTGGCTCAGTGGATAGAGCATCTGCCTGTGGACTGAATGGTACCAGGTTCGATTCCGGTCAAGGGCACATACCCGGGTTGCAGGCTGGATCCCCAGTGGGGGCCGTGAAGGATGCTGATCAATGATTCTCTCTCATCACTGATCTCTCTCTCTCTCTCTCTCTCTCTCTCTCTCTGAAATCAGTAAAAATATTTTTTTCAAAAAGTGTCTTATCTTTCTAAAGGGGAAATAATTTTCCTAAACCTAATGCACATTTTCTATGACTAATTAGAAAAGAAGCTTAGCTTTAATCCTGTGAACATTATGCAATCTCAATGAAGTGCAGTTCAAACAGGCTTTCTTAAACACCTAAAAATTCAGTACAAAAAGCTTTCAACGCAAGCTGATAGAGATAAGGCAATCTGACAGCCTCCTGACCTGTTTCAGCACCTGAATACAGAACCATACTGTGATTTAGCAAACTTCTGCTTGCCACATCTAATTATTTCAGTTTCATTCTTAAGTATCAGGACTTAAGCTCTTTACCTCATCATAAACTCATCACTATTTACTGCTGTAATCTCAAATTGATCCATGAAATCCAAGTAGTGGATTCAATTGTGGGTCTTCAAAATATCGAGACAATGTTTTCATGATTTCTAGGCTCTCACCAATTGCCTGTAGTTACTAGTACATCAGGAAAAGGATATCATTAAATACTCATTTCACATAATAAAATAATTGCTTCCTTATAGAAATGATAAGAGTTTATTCTTTGTACTTTAGAATGGTATTTTCCTAGTTCTTCTTAGGCACGCATTTTTGGAGTAAAATAGTTAAGAAAACTTTAGTCCTTAACTCCTTCCCACTCACATACCAGATTCTTTGAGCCAACACTCATAAAAGGACCCTGAGGTTTTCTGAAAGACACAGAATGTGAGTTGGGGGTGGTGGTGGTGGTGAGCAATTTTATTTGTTTCTCAACTCAGAATCTCTGTGAGAAAGTCAGGTTTGACAGATATTTATATTAGCCAATTATCTCACTTTTGCCCACTTTTTCCATTTTTAATTTATATACTTGCCCCAAGTGTAAAACACATGTTATTTTTGGCTGCCAAAGTCTTCTTTCTGTGCACTAATTTCTGCGTTTGCTCCACCTTTAGAGTCTAATGTTGAACTAACATCAACTACAGGGGAAATAAAGCCACCTCTGAACTTTAGCTGTCAGCATACGCTGAAGAAGGTAGTAATGGGAGCAAGATGTGGTGCAGGGATGCTGTTTTGAGGATGAAGCCTCACCAGGGATGGCTACTCCCCTCTCTGGAGAATCACCTGTATTTGCCAATTCCTTGCATTTTTCACTTGAGAAGGAAAAACCATAATTGTCCAGTAAAAAATTTGTCTTGGAACTTTGGATTTTTCCAAAGGTGGTCATGTATATGGTGTTAACGAACAAGTGCCTCGCCTGATCATTAATAATGTTGACCTCACAGAGCAAAATTATAGTATTTGGAGTTTATTAAAATTAACATACCAGAGTATCTTAGTCTGAAAGTAAAGTTATCCTTTGAAATTGTGGTACCTAGAGAAAAGAACAGGCCACAGTCTTGACACACAGTGTGTGCTGTTTATTTTAGCAGCCATCCAAGCTATGTCTACCCTGAAAGGAAGAAGTTATGTTCCCTGAAATCTCACATAAAACATTAAGAAGCACATAAGTCTTCTCTTTTTGTCCCAAGTAGGCACCAAAGAAAAAGCAAATGGAGTATTTTTAAATGATTTGAAAATTAAGTTCCATTTTTTTTTAAACTATTTGACTTTGACTTCCCCAAAGATAGCTGAGTTCCAACACCATTGTGAGTTTGCCTCATTTCTACATAAAATATATCTCTAGTTAGATCTAAACACTTTCTATGGCCTTTTATAGATGAACTCATACAGAACCTTCTATGTGAGGAAAGTATTGCCAGTGAGAAGGAAACTTAGAGATGGTGGTCTTAACATCTCACTCAGCCTAGAACCTACATCATGATGTCATAAGAACTCCTTCTTTTATTTCGTACATCCCCATTTTACTGACATTTACTACCACTGTGTTGTCAGAAATGTATTTTAGGCTTTGACTTATCCTCTTTTATTATGCAATTTCCTACCATACTTGACTTTGTTATCATTTTAGAATATTAAGCACTTGAATTTTAATTGGTAGACACGACCTTTTTCTGAGAAAAAAGTGTCTTTGGGAAAAGTGAACAACAAGAACTAGTACATCAGGAAAAGGGTATCATTAAATACTCCTTTCACATAATAAAATAATTGCTTCCTTATAGGAATGACAGGAGTTTATTCTTTGTATTTTAGAAAGTTTGCAAAGAGACATAAAGTGAATTTACCACCAGCTTTTACCAGAGAGACTCTGTATAGGCAATATTTTCCTTGATAAATCGGAGCTAAAAATCCTTTCATTCTTCTATGCCAGTGGTTCTCAACCTTCTGGCCCTTTAAATAGTTCCTCATGTTGTGACCCAACCATAAAATTATTTTTGTTGCTACTTCATAACTATAATGTTGCTACTGTTATGAATCGTAATGTAAATATCTGATATGCAGGATGGTCTTAGGTGACCCCTGTGAAAGGGTTGTTCGACCGCCAAAGGGGCCGCAACCCACAGGTTGAGAACCGCTGTTCTATACAGATACTCTGGCCACCTGTCCTCTAAATATCTAAAAAGTATGTAATCAAATTGAGGTCAGAAAAGATAGTCCTTGGGGAATTGGGAAAGCACATCATGATGACTAAGCCAGTTTCAGATCCAAGCCAATATATCTTTGATTCAACAGCTATTAATCAAGAAAGCTATATATATAAAAGGCTAATATGCAAATTGTCTGCTCGGGAGTATGACCAGGAGAGGAGTTCCATCTCTCCCTATGATGTGTGCTGACCACCAGGGGGCGGCCCAGAACATGACCGAGACCAGTGGCAGCGGTGGGGTGCTGAGGGAGCGAGGAAAGGAGGAGGTGGGAGGCCAGGCCTAGGGACCCTAACCATGCACGAATTTCATGCACCAGGCCTCTGGTTACTATATAAAAGACCTTTACTGTTGGAGATAAAAGTGAATATATTACATTTTCTTCACTAAAGAAGGCAAATGTCTTTTAGGCCAATTAAGACCTACACATAATTATCTATAATAAAAATAACTATTTTAAGTCCCTAGCATTTATGAAAATTATGCCACGGGCTTCTGAGGAAAAAGGTAATTTCAACTGATTGTGGAAAGGGCAGGTTTTGAAGAGTGACACCTGAGCTGAGCTTTCAAAGTTGTCAAGATTTCAGTAGATGTATATACTATGTATAAGGACATGGGGATTTCATGGGATGACCAGAATTACAATATTTCAGAATTGGGAATGTTGTAGAATGGAAAATATCACCCACAGTACAGTTTCAAGTTTGGTGTATTTATAGGCAAATAATGGCATAAAGTGATTTTTGTTGAGTTCACCAAAGAGTCTTCTACTCTATGTTGGTTGCTCTGTTATCCTTAAAAATTCTGCACAGGTATTATTATTGTCTATGAGTTCAGTTGCTTTAAATATCAATCTCATGAGTGCTACACAATATACTAAACATGCCGGGCAATGGTCTTACACCCATTCAGATTGTTAACTCCTTGTCATTCTGCTGTGAAACAATGGCAGAATGGGTGAGAGGCCATTATTTTTGACTTGCAGCATATCCAGGATATTTTTCTCCTAACTTTTATAATTTAAGTTAGTATCTTTATAGATTAAAGCTTTTACTTGATCTGCTTACCATACAGGAAGAGACCAATCCTCTGAGGTTCAATAATTCTCTTCCACATTTTGGCACAAAGGCCAAAACGTGCATTGAGGTCCCCCCTGACCATCAGGATGTTAGATGGTAGAGCAGCTGTGATGAGTTTATCCAGATCTTTGTAGAATTCCCTCCTTCACTGGAATGTATGACAGTCAGATGTTTGCATTGACAAAAGAAAGAAATGTTCATTTGGTAAGTCCATACACTGACCAGGCAAGTTGGAGACAAGTAACCACTTAAACATCCAATGCCTGAAAATCTTTTCCCCCAAAGTCTCATTTCTCCTCATGATATGTCTATATCACGAGGGAGAAATACAATTTTTTTTCTAATATGATTCCTTAACTGGAATTGCTCTCCTCATGTTTTTGCAATTAACGAAAAAGGCCAACAGAGAGCCAACTTTTCATGATCAGCCTCCCATTGTCTGCAACGACCCCACCCTAATTTCACTGCCATCTTGGAGTGCTTTACTATCAACTCAGAAGGGGGAAATTAACTCACACTTTAGAAATACACTTATAATTGCAAATTGCAACGTATTGGGGGCCTGTAGCAATTTAGCAACAAACCAAACTGAATACTCTGCAGACCACATTGGGTGGAGGAGGGAGGCAGGCTTTTGCTCTCTAGGGAGAGTCATCAAAATCTCTGGTCCATGTTATGTCCATAAGATAGGCTCAGAGTCCCAGGAGGACTGGTATTGCGTTCGTTAAGGTGTTTATTTTATTTTCTGTCTCTTGGACTGAGAAACAGGATGAAAAACATATGTTAGGGAAATGGAAGACATTTCATAGTTTACAATATTAGGATTAAAAATTATAATATTTATTGTAAAAAAAGTCTCCAATTACCATTTTACTGGGTAGAATCTTTACAAGATGTATGCAAACTAGAAACGGAATTTCATCTTTAACTCATTATATTTCCATAAGAAGCCACATGGCCGGACTTTAAAGTACAGATCTACCCTCCAGTATAGTATAAGCCTTTAGTTTTTGTTTTTGACTGACAATAGTAACTTCATTCTACATAGTACATTTTATAATATATATATATATGTATATATATATATGTAGATTTCAAATTTTATTTTTTAATGAAAAATGCAATACTAATGGAGGCTAGTAGAAAAAATGGGGGCTAAAATCAATTTTTAAATAAATAAGCTCTTGATTCCAAACCCTTCTGTACAGTGAATTTTCTTAATTTTCTTACTGAGAACATCCCAGATGCTTTTACATGACATTGTGTCTAAAAAGAGATGACTTGGGAAATGAAAAAAAAAGTCCTGACTTGCTGATGGCTGCTGATTGCTCAAGATTTTACTATATAATCGCTTCCTGTGAAGGAAACTTTGTGGGGAAGAAGAGGACAGAACTTCAGCCGAGTTTTAAGTAAATTAAAGCTTTTTGTTTAAAGTAAAAGAGGGGGTCATTCCCACTTTTATGAGCAGAGAAGGAGCTTTTCAGCTCTTCAGTGCTCTCAATGGAGCCAGAGCCTTTGAGGACCTCCCCCGCCCCACCCCCACCGTGCACACGACCCTCTCATGGGTTTTCTGGAGAGTCATTTCTTCCCCTTTGTAGAGCAGGCTGCTGCATCCCTTGAGTTCTCCTTTTCTATATAAGATATTGACCAGATTATGGAATCTGTATTCCCATGGTGGGCAACTGTCTTCTGTAAAGGACTAGAGAGTAAATATTTTGGCACTGTGGGCCATCCCATCTCTGTCACAACTATTTCATTCTGTCATCATGGCCTGGAAGCAGGCATAGACACCATGTAAATGAAGGAGCATGGCTGTTCTAATAAAATTTTAGAAAAACGGTCCATGGGCCATACATATCTGGATCATAGTGTACCAGGCCCTGGTTTAGTCTCAGAAACCATGATCCTCTCACTCCCTGTTGCCCCTCAGCCCCCAAACAACTACCTACGCACCTACTCAGGGACACACATGTACTTAACCTCGCACAGCTGTGAGCTGCCCAAGTCAACCCAGAAAATTCTTTCACATCTAAAGTCAGCTTTCACCCCAAGGCTACAAGCCAGTCAAGCTGTAGTATCTAGATTCATGCAGTTTCTCAACTATGTTATCCTTTCTGGGTACTAAGATAGAAAGAATGAATTACGTGGTAGTGGCAGGGAGGAAAAAAGAATCCCCCCACCCCCGTGCACAAGAGAATTGGCACCATTATTTGTTTCTCTCTTAAAATGTCAATATGATTTAGAAATGCATGTTTAATCAGGAAATTAAGTTATCTTAAGGAGGAATTGCTAATGGAGATTCTGTCAAAATCCCCACTGCCATTATTAAATGGGATAGAACTGCACCCTTCAGCATTTTTCATACCTGCATTAGTCTCGTCCACTAAATTTTACCAAAAAAAAAAAAGTTCTTTATTTTTCTTTCTAATGCTAAATCTTAAAGTGAGGTACCAAGGTAAATCTTTTAACTTGGCACCTACATGATGTTTCCCTCTAATGTTATTTTTTCTGAGTAAAAGATAATGGTTTTCAGTTCTTTGCCCCATTTTGGCTTCAAACATGAAAGTGGTGTGTTTGATGATCATCAACAAACCAGAGCATATTCTGACTCTATAGAGCAGTGATAGCGAACCCATGACACACATGTCAGAGGTGACACGCGAACTCATTTTTTTTGGTTGATTTTTCTTTGTTAAATGGCATCTAAATATATAAAATAAATATCAAAAATATAAGTCTTTGTTTTACTACGGTTGCAAATATCAAAAAAATTTCTATATGTGACACGGCACCAGAGTTAAGTTAGGGTTTTTCAAAATGCTGACACGCCGAGCTCAAAAGGTTCGCCATCACTGCTATAGAGTGAAGGGGGGGAAGCCCATAGAAGAGGTAACACGGGGCAGGCAGGAAGTGTTGGGAATCAGGCTGGAAATGACTCTCCTGCCATCACAAAGGCCCAGGCAGGGCAGTTGCCTCCGTCTTTGCTCCCATTCACAACTCTTGCTGGGTTCTTTGGAATTCCATAGGAAGTTCTCCACGAGAGGTATTCATGTAATCACCTACTCAACTCAGTTATGCTTTGGCTATTCTTTCCAGACTCTAATTGGGAAATAAGTTTAGAGCTGGAAAAAACTTCACAGCTCATCTAACCCAGAAGTAGTCAGACCTGGTGGCACATCAGTAACATTCACTGTCTGTGTTAAAAGGAAAGTTTTCAGGCACTGAAGACATTCTGATTAAGAGTTTCTGGGCCACGGGAATCTTGATTTCAAACCTGGTTCCTATGTGAATGTGATGCCTCCTCTAGGATTGGGAAATCCATGGGCCAGGATTAGGAAATCCCTGATTTAGTTCGCCTCCTCATTCTAGTGATGGGAAAATATTTTTTGAGTTGTTGAATTGCCAAAGTTCTCACAACCAGGAAATGGCAGAGCTGGGCTCTGGGACAGTCAAGATTAGCAGGACTGCAGGCACCTCTCACTGCTGGGTCCATGACCACTTCCCTTATCTGGAATAGAGCTCTTCTACCTGCACTTAACAACCTCCTCAGCACAGCACTCCAGGCAGCCCACGCTGGCAGAGTGTGTGTTCAGGTTAGAAGCAACATATTTGTTATTCTAAAACAGAGCCCACAGTGGCAAGTACCCATTTATGAAACAGGTGCTCTGGTATTTTACATTTTTATCAGATAAAAAGAAAAATGAGAATTCTATTTTGATATTTTGTAATTGTCTTGATTATAAAATATGACCCTTTGAGAAGGGACCTCAATGTTTATGAATCATCGATGATTGGTTGTGGGGCCAGTAGGGCTATTCTGAAATGAATGGACTAAATTTGTGATGTTTAGGGGTAAAAGGAGGAAGTTCTTTGGGGGCACAGAGTATTTTTGGAGGAATCGTTTCTGGTTCAGTTGGTGCACATATAGCTTAAAAACTTTTTATGCTCCTGGGGGGGTAACGCCGGACTTTGATCCAAGGATAGAAACTCAAATCCTTTAGGCTGAGTTGTAAAGTATCCTGGTTAGTAATGTAGAGTGCTGTCCTAATGCAAGAGGGTGGGTGTATTTTTATAGACGTATAACAACTGGTTAGTTTACACAGAAGATATTAACAAAGTATCTGTAAACTGCATGCAATCATATGCCTGAATAATATATCCCTAGACTCTGGGAGAGGCTGTCCCAAATGAGTAGAGGAGAATTTCAAGTTTATGAAGTGTTTCTTATAAAATGTGACAGCTTTAAGAAAGGACGAAACATTCAAACGGAAGCTGCCCAATGGTGTACCCAAGCCTCAAAGCTGTTACTGATGGTAACAGGGTCATAGTTCTGCTATCAGTGGGAAATTATCCTTAAAATATCCTCCATTCCCTTAACACAGTGGCCCTCAACCTTCTGGCCCTTTAAACACAGTTCCTCATGTTGTGACCCAACCATAAAATTATTTTCGTTGCTACTTCATAATTGTAATGTTGCTACTGTTATGAATCGCAGAGATAATATCTGATATTAGGCGACCCCTGTGAAAGGGTCGTTCGACCGCCAAAGGGGTCGCGACCCACAGGTTGAGAAACACTGCCTTAACTTGACTGTTTACATGAAAATTTATATTCCCTTAAACCACCACAAATAAAAACCCAATGCCTTTCATCATAAATCTGCCCCAGCTTCTGTGTTCCTTACGAAAAGGCACGGTCCTGTTCACCATTTTCATCAACAATAGCCCCTGTGCATGGATATACCGGGAGCTTAAACATTTGTTGAATGATTAAATATTTGTTGATTGAAGAAGGTAGATTTCCATTATTGATTTGTTTTCCAAATAATATAGTTATTGCTCTTTGTACAAACAGCTTCTGCTTCTCCTTCCCGATTCCCCCCTGCAGTTTCCTAACACCTTTTATGCAGAGAGTGACTTACCCACGCAGGCAGGGCCAGTGCATACAAAGGGGCTACTATGGTTGTTGCAGGCGCTCCACGGGGTCCCCATCATAAAGTATACTTATGCTCTGGAGAGAAACAATCCCTACAGGTTGCTCTTTGTCTCTCGCACATTTATTAGTCTAATAGTAAGGAAGAAAGTTCATGAAGATGATAAACTAGTGTGCTTAAGGCTGTGGTCATGTCTAAATATTGAGTTTGATTTGCCGTTGACTGCCAAATCCTCCCTGGCCTCAGCAGTGCCCTTGAACAGTCTCCCTGTCCTTCTCAACAACTGTCTTGCTCTGTCTTACAGCAACTGATGTGTATCGGTAGGTCACTGATTTTGACTGGCTGCCAGGTCCGGTATGGCTGAATTCATTTTATCATTTGTTAGGGAGCCACAGTATTCTTGACTTTATATTTAGCAGGCTTATTGGATTAAGGTTTAGGATAATCCACTAGCACAAATAAATATCTCATCTCATACACAGGGGAAATGCACACAGACACCGGTAGGTCAAGAGTTGTGGGAAAATGCAGATGATGGAAACCTGAATGATGATGACACTTTAGCTTAACAATAGTGAATGAATGCTCCTGATATATAAAAAAACACAAAGTTCATGTTATTAGTAGAATTCTTCTATATAGTGAGATCTTGAAAACACAATTATATAAGTACTAAAGGCCCAGTACACAAGATTCGTACACTCATGGGGGGTGGGGGAGGGGGCGGGGTAGAGTAGGGGATTCCTCAGCCAGGCCATCATCCTTTCACAGTAACAGTCCAGGAGCCCCCAGGGGAAATCGTCAGTTGGACATCCTCAGTGCTGCTGCAGAGGCAGGAGAGGCTCCTGCCACCACTACTGTGCTCACCAGCCATGAGCCCAGCTCAGGGCTTCTGGCTGAGTGGAGTTCCACCTGCGGGAGTGCACTGACCACTCCTGCATTGAGTGTCTGACGCCTGGTGGTCAGTGTGTGTTATAGCGACCGGTCATTCTGCCGTTTGGTCAATTTGCATATTAGTCTTTTATTATAGAGGATATCTTTATCCCATCCTTATTCTCCTTCTTCCTTCCTCCTTAACTTTCTGAAAAAAAATTATTTGTGCTTATTTCTCTAAAAATAAATACTCATGACAGTTTATACTTGCCTGTGGTTTCTTCAATGATGATAGTACTGTCGTATTCATTCTTTTAATTGTGTGTCCATCATTTGATGTTAAATGTAGCATCTAGTATCACCTGTGAAAACTGTCCAGCATCTATCTATGATATTCAGAGCAGGTCCAGAGTTTGCACCTGCCAATAGCTGGTCTAAATGTTTAGATTAATTTAAGGATTGTGATTTTAAAATATAAATTATAAAATCTAAATTACCTGTATTGTATTAACCAATCACAAGTGAAACCTTCCCATCTATTAGCACTACAGGGGATTATATAAGAAGAAGCATAGATCTTGGGCTGAAGATAGAATGTCAAGGTGGGGTACAAGGTAAGATGACTGTGGTCCTATTCATTGACCTATCCCAGGGTGAAGTCCTGGTGTCAATGCCTGCTTCCACATTGTTATTCCCTGAGACATCACCATATAATCTCCATCACTTCATAAATCTTGAAAAAATAGATAAGGGGCTCCTTTCCTTGGTCTAAGTCTTCATGCACAAAAAATAAACAAAAACTAATCCAACTATTTATTCAGTGTTTTATCAAACATTTACTAAGGGCACGCTGCTCTAGGTGCTTGGGTTACATCAGAATACAAAACAGACAAAAATACCCATTCTGGGGGATTTAAAAATCTCCAAATGGCCACTGATGTTACTGAGGGGGACTAAAGCGTTGCCACCCCAAATGTGCCTTTTGGGATAGTGATTTTAAGCTGGTTACTAAGAAACAAAAGACTCAGAAGAATTTTTTACACACCCCCCCTTTACCTGCCTAAAGAAATCCAGAATGAAAAAACCTGCTTAAAGAAAGAAACATTACTTTAACATCCCATATAAACTAAATCTGGCTACAGGAGGAAATGTAGCACAGCCCGTTTGTTAGACTTTGCTGTGTCCTATTGTTTCTGGGTGGCTCAACAAGACTTTGTTTATCACATGTTTGCTCTTTCCCATCTACCTGTGAATTGCCTACTTTCCCTTTGAAATCCCAGAGCCCTGTCCCCTTCTCCTTTGTCCAAAATGGACATATAAACTTCAACTGTCAATTGTGCCGTAGGGTCTCATATCCTATGACACCCCAGAAATGTATCACCCTAATAAATTTTGGACATTATCTCCTGCTAATCTGTCTTATGTTTATTTGATTATTAGCCCATCCAGAAGAAGATGGGAGGAAAATTATTTTGTGTGCCTCCACATTGCATTTTTTGTTCAGTAAATCCTGTTATTTCCTGGTCGGTGTTTATGCAATGAGCAGTAAGTGTGGTTAATAAAGCATAACATTTTCAAAATTATTGCTAAAAATATCTTCTCAGTTACTCATGATTACACCTAAAAATCACATTTAAATTGGGCAACCCCATTTTTAATTATTAACTTGAATTAATGTTTCAGGGCCCCTTACTATTGATACCTTTGTAATTAGCTAGTTATTAGGAGAGAAGCAAAGGGGGAAACCAGACATTATAGGCATGTTGTTTCTGGGTGGCCCTGAAAAAATTTGTTTACCAAATGTTTGCTCTTTCTCCTCTACCTGTGAATTGCCTATCTCCCCCTCATAAGTCCAGAATGACCTATATACCTCATTTGGCCTCACTGTCTTTAGAGTTTTCATGTTTATGTGTATTCCCTTGATGCATTTATTAAAACTTTATTTTCTCCTGTTAATCTGTTGTATGCCATTTAAATTATTTCATCAACCAGAAGGAAAGGGCTCCTTCCTTAGTCTAAGTTTCCCTGTCTCCAACATTATAAAATGCAATTGCCTCCCAGTCTCAACGTATCTTAGAAAATAAATTCTCAGAGAGGAATTTGCTTCGTGATCAAACCAAAGGAAATTGGGTGGGTTTAGGATTTTGTAAATTCAGGCAATGGAAAAGGCCAATAAATTACCTCTGTTGAGAATCATTATTAATCACAATATCCTTCAGATTCAGAATCTCTTATACAACCTATTGGTTCAGATGCCTTTGGTTGCAAATATCAGCAACCCTAATGCATACTACTAAACCTTAAACAATTAAAACAAGATTCAGATAACTGGAAGGCTTTAAGTAGGGATGTTTAAGGTGGAATACAATTATCAGCCTCTTAGAATCAGAAAGAACTCAGGTTTTTGTATTCCATTACCCCTGGCTTGTCCTCCTCAGCGTTGCCAGCACCGTACAATACATGAATCATCAGTGCAATGCAAGCATGGCAGAACAATTGGAGAGCAAAATGCAATCAGGTGGACCTGACTCTCAGCACCTTCTAGCTCAGGGATGGCGAACCGTTTGAGCTCGGGGTGTCAGCATTTTGAAAAACACTAACTTAACTCTGGTGCCGTGTCACATATAGAAATTTTTTGATATTTGCAACCATAGTAAAACAAAGACTTATGTTTTTGATATTTATTTTATATATTTAAATGCCATTTAACAAAGAAAAATCAACCAAAAAATGAGTTCGCGTGTCATAGGTTTGCCATCACTGTTCTGGCTGATTCAACCTTAACAAGTTCCATAACCATGTTTCTATCATCTCTAAATTGTTGATACCTTTATTGACAGGTTACTATTTAAATATTTTGAAAGAGTGAGTATACAGTATCTGAGTTATAATAAAGTTTCACAAAATAGCAGATACTATTTTTGTCATTAGTTCAAGAAACAATCTGGTGACAGAAACTAGACAGTGAACCAACTTGGTCCCATTGAGCAATGCATGCACAAAGCCTCTCTCGCAATGGATCCCTTCTGGGGATTGTTAATCTTGTCCATTTTCTGTTTCAATTTTAGACCCCTACCCGTCAGAATTCAGTCAGGAGCACAAAGCCTCTATAAAGGCCTGGAAGGGAGGTGTCTGAGGGGCAGAGAAGTGGTCATTAACCATTCTACCTGAAGCACTGTTTGGAGCTTGCAGGGAAATTGAAAGAACCACACACATCTGGCCACTGACGTGGGGCAGCATGAAGAGGAAGATGGAGACGTCTACGGAAACTATAGCCACTGGGAGGCAGTCCCTGCTGTGTAACTGCAGCCTTCAGGGGTCTGAAACCAATTACCTGATGCCCTCAGCTGAGGCCGCCATGTGTCAGCGGAATCATCAGTCAGGGAAATGAGCTCGGCTCAGAGTGGAGGCAAGCGCCTGCCAGGCACCCCTGTGTCTGCCCATCACCAGGTCTGAGGCTCAACCTTCAGTACTGGTTTCTGCTTACCTTCCACCTCCCAAGTCTCACACAAGCTCCCTCCCCTTGGACCTGGTTAGAGAAGGGGATTCTGGAATAAACCTACAATCAATTAACCAGCTCCACTGGCAGGCGTGGGACAGATGTTTCTCTTCACTTTATCATACTCATTTGCACCTTTTCTCTTGCCCCGAGCACAATTTGAAAAATAGCATCGACATCAGTGCCAAAGGAGTCTGCTGTTTGAAGCTATAACTCATTTTTGCCTTAGTTTTTGAAAAATAAAATTAAATATCAACTAGATTTATATATATTTTAATGTAACTAAGTGCAAACTAGACTTTCTTTACTGCTCCTACATGTTTGCAGCTCGGCAGCATGGTGGGATGGCGATAACCTAATACTGTGCACCACGAAGTGTGGGCCTGTGTTCTGTTTGTGCAACACACTTGCCAGAGGAGCGGGAAAACCATGGTTTTCTCCACATCTGTGGTTCACAACCTTTTCAAATGAGAGATAATATCTAAGAAATGATCAATTTTCAGATGAGCATATAATGCTCTTTATAACTATTGATTAAGAGAGTTCATAACCACTAAAATTTAATATGGGTCTAGAGCAGTGGTGCCAAACCTTCTGGCCCTTTAAATACAGTTCTTCATGTTGTGACCCAACCATAAAATTATTTTCGTTGCTACTTCATAACTGTAATGTTGCTACTGTTATGAATCATAATGTAAATATCTGATATGCAGGATGGTCTTAGGCGACCCCTGTGAAAGGGTCGTTCGACCCCGAAAGGGGTCGCGACCCACAGGTTGAGAACCGCTGGTCTAGAGTTTATTAGATAAATTTATTTTTCAGATCAAGTATTCTAAAAGTATATCCATGCATTTTGGGTTAAGATATTTTAAAAAGTACATACTAATATGTAAAATTCTAAAAGTACCTCTATCCATTTTGAGGGTTGCAAAAAGTACATAAAATATGTAGATTTTTTAAAAAAAAATTTCACCTACAGTTTAAATATGAATACAAATTCGAAGTTTTTCTCTTTAAGATGCATAACCTGCTCTTGGAGGAGCACTGCCTAGAGGTTCTCATTGTTCCAACTGCAGGAGGAGTTGGAAATGCTTTTCCTGTTGGGGAGACAACATTTCTCTACCTGACAAATCCCTGTGCAATTGCCACCTGCCATATAGAGCTGCCACCACCCCAGGCTTTCTGCCGCTCATTCCTGTCCACATCTTTGGGTATAAAATATAGCCTGGCCAATCCTGCTTTCTACTTCCTACCAGGAACACAAGGGGAAAACAT
>NW_006296616.1:272660-333784 GCF_000327345.1 Myotis davidii | reverse complement strand
TCTTTTTTTTCTCTCAAGAGCAAGGGAATGGACGAATGGAAAAGCACTTATTAAGTGCTTTGGAATAAAGGTGCTGCCCATAATACACATACTTCATCAGGCATTAAAATGCAATGCTGTGACTTTTTAAAAAATGTAACAGCAACTGCCATTCAGGACCACACTAGCTTAACTAACACAATGAGTGATGCGTTTTCCCTGATGTACCATTGGAAGCACATAAATACAGTAAGCCCTCACTTCACGTGGCGAATAGCTTCTTGGAAACTGCAACTTGAAGCAAAACAATGTATAAGGAAACCAGGTTGTCCCTTGGCTGATTGATATAAATAAGAGTGAAGTTCCTGCAGCCCATTTCTGGTCACAAAAATATCACCAAATTTCTAAATAAAGACCCAAGGCACTTCTAATATTAAACTGAATAAATGTGAGCTACACTGGCATGTAAGAAAGATGAAAAAGAAAACAACCACTGAAAAGTAAGACGATGATTTTCCAACCTGCGGATTCCAGTTCAGGATTAGGGAGTCCCTTCTGGCAGCGCAGAGCACAAGGCAGGCACGCACCCAGGACAGGAACCTTCTATGAGAGGGTACCTCACAACCACATCCACACTCACTCTGACTGGGGCAACGTAGATACGCCAATTCACCTCACAGGCTCACCTTTTGGGCTGTGGAGGAAACCAGAGTACCCAGAGAAAACCCATGAACATGGGGAGAACGTGCAAACTCGACGTTCAGTGGCCCAAGCTGAAAATCATTGTTTTTTTCATCAATGTTATAACGAAACAACATTGAACAAAACAGCAGCCTTCAGGGACCTGCTGTAGGTTCAACTAAAATATGGCTCTGTTTTATTGGCTGGGTTTCCATCCCGTAATAAATAAAAAAACCAGAAAGGCTTCTTGTAGATATTTTCCTATACCCAAACCGAGGAAGGCGTATTGGGATATTTTGTATCAACAATGAATTTATAAAAATTCAGTCACACAGAATATGAGTGGGAAGCATCAGGTTCTCGTCCAACATGTGCCACTTTTCAGCCACACGGGATTGGAGTTTATCTGAGCTGTAGTTCTCCCATTTTCAAATCCCCTATTCTATCTACTTTACAAACCCATTGGGAAGATCTCTAAGGCGATGAATATGACAGTGCTCTAAGAGCTGAAAAAAGCTTCATAAATACAAGATACTATACATTATTATTATTTTTATTGGCTGTCTCCTATGGAGCAGTCCAGGGAACCAGCAATGTTCCAAGAGATTAAGATCTCAACTTTGCATCTCAGTGAAAAACAGCACTTCAAGGACTGCAAGGTTCTCCTTCTGACATCACTCCTGGGGGGGAAATGCCTTCTGCTTAATCATCAACATCACCACTTTCTCCACTGAGAGCCATATCTGATGATGGATCACTCTAGCAGTGATCTAACTTCACCCCTTGCTAGGCTGGAGAAATCTAAGCAGGTCACAGCATTTGTCTTCAGATGGGAGAAAAAACAGCAATCAAGGCTCATTTGAAAAAAAATGAACTTTGCCAATATATATTTGAATGCTTCATTTTCACTTTCCCTATCCACAGATGCTCACACTGTGTTATAAGCATAATCTTTCTCATTTATCTCCTATCCATCTATGTAGTAATGAATAACTGCCGTTTCCTCATCTGTTAATTCATTTCACAAATGTTTGGTGGAGCCCAACTCTGTGGTAAGCACTGAGTTAGGTCTTAGTGTACATGATGGGCAGTACTTCTGCCTTCAGAAATATATAGTCGAGTCAGGTATAAGCAGATAATGTGTGACAGGAAGAGGCAGAAGGTATCCCCAGCATATGAGGACCCAGTAATTGAACCCAAAAGTTATACCCTACAACTCATCTCTGTCCACCCCACTACTAAGCTGAGAGCACCTAATCCAGTTTCAAGAGATGGAGACAGGCTTTTTAGAGGTAGTCATATCTACACCTAGTCCTGAAAGGGTGAGTAGGATTTAGCTTGGTGACTCCATCTTCATTTTGCTTGTACTAAGGTATCTAATATCTCATCTATTTTGGGTTCTACTTCCTCCTCGTCTCTGCTCTTTAACCCTATAGCCTAGTACTTTCTATTAATTCAAACCATCATCTTTCTTTGGTCACAGACAACTGACATTGTAAGCCATCATGATAATCATAATTTTAAGAGTTCCTTTTCTTCAGTAGCCATCAGTATAAGCCTACATTGAAATGGTTTGGTTGTATCTAAATTATTCAAGGAGAAAACTGATAGTGTTGATGACATTGAGGAAACTCTACAATAAGTGACTGTAATACCATGTGGTTGCTTCTTTCTATTCTTAATAAAACATTTCTGAATAACCCTTCTTAGGAACCTCCAAGCCACCAGATTCCAATTGTACCCCGATATTAACTCTCAAGAGGTCCTTTGGAATGTTCCAAAAATTTTAGTTTGAACTTCATTAAAAATATTTTAACTGTCTTAAGATACATCATAGGAACTATATACGTTTTGTGCAACCAGATAAACTTCTCTTTGTGTAGCCTTGATAGAATGTTTATTCTGTTATCCTGCAAAGCTGTTTAAAAGTTGTTACCATTGCAACTACTTATATATGTGAATTCGAATGTGCTCAATTGTGCAGAAATTAGACAAAAAATGTACAAAAAATTGAATGCAGATGCTTATTTGACTTTCATTTGTGTCACTCGTTTACATCTATCAGAATGGCCTTTCTATTTTAAATGACTTTGTAATACATAATGATTATAAATTTAGACCTATAAATAGAAAAAAAACATTTTCATACATTGAGGTTCTTGCTTTGGAAAAAGGTCCCTGTGCTAAATATGTTTGGAAACTCTTGATCTAAGCACATGTCCTGCTTTATTTCTCAGGCAAAGGTCTGATATCTTAGCAGGATTTGAAACTTCATTTAATAAACACAATTCAAATAAGAATGATCTGCTGTTATTAAATCAAATGGAGTGATTTACCTCCCAATGCTTCTCACAGAAGCAGCAATATTGTTGCTTTTAAGGGTGACATTAATATTTGATGTTTGGTCCTTTCCCTTTATTTAAGAATTATTTACACATAATTACTTATATGCATATATAAGTAATATATATTTATGATATATTATGATAAATATATCAATACATAATAAATGTATGAGATATATACCTTGCTAGTTCTTATGACTGGAAAAATGTAAAGATAGCATAATGTTAATATTAGCTAGAATATTAAAACCTGTTCACTTTTAGGCTTCTCTGTTCCAATCTAGATGCATATCTTTCACAATTTATATAAAAATAACACCATCAAGCAATTCAGAACATCAACATTATCTCTGGCAATAAAGAAAGCTCAAAGAGCCGTAACCGGTTTGGCTCAGTGGATAGAGCGTCGGCCTGCGGACTGAAAGGTTCCAGGTTCGATTCCAGTCAAGGGCATGTACCTTGGTTGTGGGCACATCCCCAGTAGGGGGTGTGCAGGAGGCAGCTAATCAATGTTTCCCTCTCATTGATGTTTCTAACTCTCTATCTCTCTCCCTTCTTCTCTGAAAAAAAAAATCAATAAAATATATTTTTTTAAAAAAGTACAAATATGACATGGGAAGAAAAGGCGTTATGACTTTCATAGAAAACCACAGATTCTGCCTTTATGGAATGAAGAATGAAAAGCTAAGAGATGGGGGAGGAATGAACTATTTGGTGTCATGAAGCATTTTAAGAATTTGGCACATCAAGATAAAAGATTTGCTGCATAATTACTAAAGGAAGCTAGTTGTTCCACATGAAAACTTTGTTTTTCCTTTCTTTCTACCCTGTCACCCTCATGCTCCATTACTTTCATGTTTTAGTGCTGCCTGGTACCCAGGTTTGTCACAATCTGCACTTACTATTTCAGACATTAGTTCAACTCACTCTCATCAAAACCAAAGCTATCCTGTGCTCAAGCCTCTCAGGGCTGAAACTAAGTTTACGCTTTGATAATTGATAAATAATGTTCCCTTTTCAATTAAAAAAAAAATGTGTTTTAACCCAAAGGTCAAAACTCATGTTATAGTCTTGACTTTCATTGTCTTTGACTTCAAAGTCAAAGTCATTCACTGTCAACATAACAACTAACTAGAGGAGGGAAGCTTCATCATTGCAGAAAGCCACTTGGACTGTTCTTACATAGATTAGTACCACTTTTCACAGTATATATTAAAAAGTGCTACATGTTGTTTCTTAATTTCTAGCCTATGTAATAAAAGGCTAATATGCAAATTGTCCCCTGGACTGGGAGTTCAAAGTGGGGGAGGGGGTGGCCAGCCAACCTCCTGTGTCCCCTCCCCTCAGCTGGCCTGATCAGCCTGAACGGGGCCGGGCTGGTCGGACCACACCTGTGCACAAATTCATACACCAGGCCTCTAGTATAGGTATAAGCCTAAAAAATTCTGCTGTACCCCATTACTATTAACTGGGATCACTCCAATTTTATCTAATAAGCAGAGGCAACTTCTTGGTAGTGATGAACATCAATATTTATTGACAGATATAACTATTATCAGAGAAGAATCAGGGGTCAAACTTTCCCCCAAATCATTAATCATGAAGTTGCCATCGGACCATTTTGTGAATTGTCCAATTGCTGCAATATTTGAATTATATGTATCTATACATTTTTCATTCTATTCCCTAAATGTCATCATTTAAGAAGCTACTTCTAAAACTGCTACTTAAGCATGTCTGGGAATTCGAGGTCTATAAAATTAACTTTGCCCCTCAATAAACCAGGGAGCAAGAGTGTTTTTTGCTTGTTATCATACTGTCTCATCAGAAGTAAATATTTTTTTGCTCAGTTCAGCTGTAGACAATAAACATGCAGACACCCGTATCTATGATCTGATTGTTAACTCTGTTCCAGATCAGCACGGCATTGACTTTGGAGGAGTGCTTTTTATTTGTTATGAAATTTCTCTGGCCACCTGAGGCAGGGAAACTTTGTACTTGATCAAAGTGCACATTAATTAAAGACCCAAACTCCCTTTCTTCTGAAATCAATGAAATGCAATTGTGCTTCTACTGAGAGAAGTCCTGCAGTAAACAGGATACCCACCAACTACAACGTAATTTAAAATTAACATAATTAAAATTGTTTGAGGTCTATTTCATCGAGAAGGAATCTATTTTTCTGTCGAACACTAATTTTCCAAGGAACACATTCACTTTAGGAAATTTTCAACTAATGTAGGGTAGTTGAATTTTCCATTTAAAATGAAGCTTTAAAAAAGGCGGGGTTGTAAATAAAATTGTAATTAAGTACAAACTGAGCACTTAAATAATTATAAACACACTTTTTTTTGTTTTGTTTTCTATTTTGGGGTAGCCTTTGAACTAGCCTACCTTATAACATTTAATGCAAACTCATTCTAATTAGTATCTGAAAATTCATAATTGCCTTATTTTAAAAATGTTATAATCTACCAAAAAAGCAAAAGCAGGAAATGCTTTACTATTGTCTTCTTTTGATTTATACTGCTTTTTTTTTTCCTGGTAGCATGAATATACTTAATTAATTGAAAAATTCAAGATTTACTTTAATGCACTTGGCACCAAAGACACTTCCCAGGTATTGGAATGTGAAAGAAGACAATAATGCCAGTAGGTTTTCTGTAATATTGTCTCAAAGGCCTATGAATCAAAAAGAAAGCTGACTCGATGAGCTAATTAAATAAAATGGACTAGTGAATTCTGAGTGGAGAAGATTTTGATGAATCATGAGAATTCACGCATAAGTAAAACAGTACAAAGTATTTAAGAATCAAAATAAAGTTTGCTTTCCTCCAATATGTTGTGTTTTATTGTAGCTATTTACTTATAAAAAAATGAAAATATTTCACATGTTCCTAGCACATTCTAAGTACTCAATAATATTAAATATCATTTCTTTTGCCACCATTAGTATCAGGTATTTGCTATAATTTTTATAACAACAGATAGAACCTGAATGATCATTAAAGAAAAACTGAATTTGTAAATTTTTAAAATATATTTTTATTGATTTCAGAGAGGAAGGGAGAGATAGAAACATTATTTATGAGTGAGAATCATTGATTGGCTGCCTCTTTCATGCCCCACACTGGGGATCGAACCTGCAACCCAGGCATGCACTCTGGGAATTGAACCATGATCTCCTGGTTCATGGGCTGATGCTCAGCCACTGAGCCACACCAGTCAGATGAATCTGTATTTTTTTTTTATCTGAATGCTGAACGTATAGAATGTCAGAGCTGTCCTGTGGCTGCTACATAATAATTAATTTAATTTAATTCATGAGCATTGGTCCTGTGTTTTAGGGAAAGTAGCTGCCCTTGGTCTCTTCTGTGTTCTCTGGACCTTTCAGCCATGTCCCTGGCATTGAGTTGTTGAAGTACAAAACGTGTTCTCTCTGTGTGTGTAAAAGATGCTGAGAACACCTGGGAATGTGCCACACTGACTTCACATGACATGAATCTTCTGCTGACAGCTTCATCCCATCACCCCTCATTGTGATGGCTTCAGGTCAGTGAACTTTAGTTTACTTTTAACAGAGTAAACCAGCAATCAATATTGATATAAAACAGTCTAACAACATAATGACTGTTTGTTATGAAAGTTAATCAAGGGGACAGGGACTTAGAATGTTCTCCCCAAGTGATAAGGTATTCTGACAGAAGGGCATTTCAGTGCTAAACAATCCATCTGCCTCGTTCAGGAAGCTGATCTCCTTGCTGAAGATGTTGCTGAAATGCAGAATGAAATGCAAGGGAAAGACAATTCCTCCCAATAGTAGGAAGTTTGGAAACACAGGATCAGACATCTGTGGTGAAGTAACTGAAAGGTGTTCTCTACCACTCTGCCTTATATAAATGTCCCCCTCCAAAACCATTTTATAAATAAGAATGGAATTGCTCATAGATTCTTCTAGAACATTTGAACCTAACTTATTTGAAACAAGTTCCCTGAAAGGAAATGGGAAAACTGCATTCCAATATCAATATATGAGCCCTAAGAGAACAATTCAAATATAAGAAATATTGTGTTGGGAGAATTAAATATCCTTATTCTTTTTTATTAAAAAACTGCTTGAATTCAGAAATATATACAAAAAGAAACAAGGTAGATAAAAAGCGTTAGCCTTTATATTAAAAAATAATAAGGCAAAAACCCAAGTCAGGATTATTTTATTATGTCCAATCATTTTATCATACACACTAGACTGCGTAACATAAAAAGTTTAAAACAAATTATTTTGGGGGCTTGTAATAAATTCTTGTATATGTTCAATATTTCCTATAGACTACCCTGAAAAAATGAATCTCACCTACATCTTAAGTTAGGATAAAAATTAGCTGCTTAAATCAATTATCCCTGGGAAAGTGAAAGGGACAATTTATTTCATAAATGATGGTAAAACTTGAGGTTCAGATCATTTTTTTTCATGAGTGAAATACTTCTTTACATAGAGTCTTGAAAATTCTTATACAGTTTCAGGGAGAAATATTTCCCTTCTATTGAACAAAGAATATACAACAATGGCATGCTCTTTTATTAAACTAGGTTTTCCCCATTCTTTCCCACATTTCTCTCTCCATCACTAAATCACATACAAAAAATTCTTAGTTAATAGTCTTATCTCTACTAGGTACAAGATTTATCAAAAAAGGAGGCAGCCGTGAATGTAAGTATGGTGAACATGTTTAGAGGTGAGAGTTCAGGGCCAGATTTTCTAACATTCTAAGCAAAGCTATGGGTTCAATAAAATTCTGGATATATTGAACGGAATCAAATGGCCCTTTTTAAATGCATAACTTTAGCAGCAGCCCCCCTTGATTTTACCTTATCTATTAACCCCCCTCATCTCTTTTTCTTCTCTCAATTAGAGCTGGTTTTCTCTTCAGGTTGGGCTTGAGCTGAATCAGGAACCTCACAGATACTAAAGGAGCCTATGTTACTTACTCCCCCCTTTATTAACAAAGCCTTCAGGGGAACAAACCCTTTCTATTCAGCTTCTGGGTTAAATACACACTCAGGCCCAAAGCACCTGCTGACCAATTTCTCTAATTCACACGGCAGCATCCAAAGCCATTCTGCAGCCTTCCTGCTTGCCCTTAAAGTTCTGCTCCAGGTTATTTGCTCTGACTTTGTTTTCTCAGCATGTTTAATAGGACACGCACAGATACTATCAATGGCCTTTAATTTAATCCTTCGCTGGTGCTGTGTAATTCCAAAAAAAAAAAAATGTATTGTACTCAGCTTGAAACCAAATCGAATTTGCTCTTTGGTTGGTAAAGGCCCTGAAGATTCTAAGAGAGAAAGTTAGAGTCAAGTAGAGCGCCTCTACCTAAAAGCCATAGATTATAGGCCGTTGGGGAAGGTAAGCTAAGCCTCTCCCTGTTCTGGTCTTTGCAGAACTGGAAGGAGAAAATTCTATTTCTGATTCAGGATCCATTTTGTCCATCCCATTGGCCCTCAACCTCTCCAAGCACTTCTGGAGACGAGAAGCAAACAGGCAATGCTGGCAATCTGATGATTTGTGTCTGGACCTGAGGTGATTTTCTGGGAATGAGATGCTGTGCATTCCTCAGAGAGGTGACTGGTGAGATACATAGAAAGGCTCTTTTTTTTTTCTTGCCATAAGGATAGCTTTCTTTGTACCAGCCTCCCTGACAAAAATAGATACCTCTAGCTGATTCCAACTGCAGGAAAGTTGGGGGGAAAAGTACCCATGAGCACCTATATATCCTTGACCTAGATTTACCAACAGTTTGCCAATTTGGTCTTGTTCTCTCTCCCTCTCTCTCTCCAAATGTCTATCATGCATATATTTTTTTAATAATTTGAACAAATTATAAACATCATGAACTTTACCCAAGAACACTTCAGCACGTATCACCTAAGAACAAGGACATTTTCTATATAACCACATACTCCACTCCCCCCAAATTTTAAATAGACACAATAATATTCTTTAATATACATATTCCATATTAAAAATTTTACAACTGTCTCCATTTTTTTCTGATTCAGGATCCATTCAAGGATTAAGGAATGCATTTGGTTGCCGTATCTTTTTCATCTCCTACCTTCATAACATGGAAAATCTTCAAGAAGTTTGGCAAGTTGGCAGACAAAACAACTTCAATCTGTCCAACTGATTCCTCAAGAGAACATTACATATTTTTCCATGGATACTACAGGAATAATGTACATTTCCCAGTATGTCATCTTAGGGAGCAGTGTTTTCAGTCGTCTCATTTTTGATGATGCTAACTTTTGTGATTTGGTGGAGGACATGTCTATCAGATCTTTCCACTGTAAAATAACCTTTCTCTCTTCCTCTGTAATTACTAACTAATCTGGGGGATGATACTGTGAGACCATGTGAATATTGTTTCCTAGTAACAATGTGTTCAATGGTTTTACCATCCATTGATCTTTGCCTCAGGTAATTATTAAGATGATTATTTTCTAATTTTGTTATTTCTCCTATATTCTGTAAAACATGCTGTTTTTTCTTCCCTCCCCTTTCTTTAGTATCTCTAAAGATGCAGAAATCTTTCTTTAATAGATATCAATGGATATATACATATAAAATACATATGAATACATAAAAATGAACTCTCTATATAAAAATGATCAATTATGAAACCCACAGCAAAATGATGAATTTTATATATAAAAGTTATCGTTTCTGAAACCCACACCTAGGTTTTTAAAAATTCTGTCAAAATTCGTGGTTACAACCAATGCAGCGCTCATGAAATATCCATTCCATACTTCCAAAGTGGCAAGGTTTTCAAAACAGACACAAAGAGAAATGAGGTTTTTGTTTCTTGGAACTCAATATACTAATCAGATGGCCAGTTGGTTATGGGAATTTTCACTTATGGAGAAAACAGAACTAAGCATAGAATTTGGCAATTTGGACCATGAGAATTCTCTGTATTTTCAGGGAAACAAGTCTTTCATATTGGGAAATTGAGTTCTCTGGGAAGATAAAAATAAGAAACTGATTAACTGAAATGAAGACAGAAAAAAAATCCAAAGAACCAGCCAACACCCTAATAAAAGAAACCCAGAAGCAATCAAAATACATAATTTAACTTGCATAGGCTTATAAGAGTGCTGATGGTGAGCGGTGCATTTTTAATAAGAAAACCAGATGTGACATACATATTATCCAAGGCTTCCTTTTCTTTCTTGGCCTGCCTACAGTTGCGTAGTTCCAAAACCAAACTGCTATATCAATATGGCATTCTTCCTCCAATTTTAGGTCACTCCTAAAGGCATAACTTCTCTTAATTAGAGAATTCATAAATTTTTCACAGAAAGGTTTATCTGCTTTTAGAGCTCAAATCACCAAAAGAAAGTTTCACCCCTAAAAAGATTATGAAAGTTCAAAAATAATCTTCTTAGTTATTATTTTTTGCTCCAGCTTTCATTTGCCAGAAATTGTTATATCGTTTTCTCACTATGAAATAGTATATGAACCACACGTGTAAAAACTTGTTTAAAAAGTTAGTGCCAACAAAGAAAGAAAAAAACGAAAAAGGGAGGAAAGAAAGGAATGGAACAAAGGCATAAAAAAATGTAAAGAAATAAAAACTTTTTGTCAAAGATATCTACAAAGTCAAGTTAAACTGACAAAGTCAAACAAATCACTGTAGTAGAAGGCTATGCAGGTGTGACTGTGTCCACACTGGGAAAATAACACTTTAAGAAACTTGCAGAGAAGGAAGGAGACAAAGTAAGCAAGGTAACTTAGATAAGTAAAGGCTAGCAGAGATGGAAGAGTTCTAGAGAAGTGAATGAGTCACGTCTGGACAACAAAATGAGATGAAAGGTTAATAAAGAAACAAAAGGTAACACCTGCTCCAAGCCCCAGCTACATCAACCAAGTTGATAGTATGGGTGCTTGGCTGATTAGTGGGGTTCAACCTACATATAAGGCTAAGGAGAACAGAAGTCCACCGTGTCCACAGCCAACGGGCACAGAGAGCTGGACAGTGTGCTTAGCTGGCTTCCTGAGAGATATCAGGCTACTATATCCGGAAATGAGACCTCAACGCACAATCTTTACAAACTGTGTAACATGTGTAACATAGGGACAGGGAAACTGATGCAATGTGATGCAGTCCGAATGTAACACATCATGTATGATCAGGCGCCCTCCGAAAGATGCTCTGCCCGCGCTCATTCTGATGACTAGCTCCTTTCCTGGGCTCTGACTGCAGTGCCCTCGTTTAAACAAACAGCCATGAAGGCCACGCATTCAAAGAAATGTTTGCAGTGAATTAGGGTTTAGGATTGTTCTTTGCATTGGTCCCGGTCCAGGAAGCAACTGCCTGGTTTCATAATGGAACCGTCCTAAAGGGATAAATCAGGGTGACCCACTTGGAGGCTTTCTAAAACAATGGCTGCATCTGCATTTCTAAAAGGAAAAAACAACTCCGCTCGGACCATCCCAAATCAGAACCATGCCCAGAAACAAAAATATCCGCCTCAGAGACCAGGGTGCGTCCCGGGAGGCATTGTAGCGCCTGTCACTTCAAGCTGATGGTAATTGGTTTTAACTGGCACTCCCACCCAAGCCATATCATTCATTACCTTGTCAGAATAAATCCACCTTCTGTGTCACAGGTTCGATTAAGAAGCCCTTACCCTTTTGTAATTGCATGTTAATCTGAATCTGTGTGCACTCCTTCACACGAAATGGATGCTTTCAGATTACATATTGCCCGGCCTTGCTGTTCTGATTGTAAACACTAATCGAAAGGAACTCTGGCTGGCATCAGGATCAGTCTTCCTGCCCCTATAGATATCTTCAAATTAACCTCAGGGGGCTTAGTATCATCGCCCATTGGAGAGAAATGTTACCTAGGATCGCTGGCACAGTGATTATTATGGTTTTAGTCCTGTCCTGCTGCTGGGACACCAGATTTTTAAAAATTTAATATTTCCCCCGTTTGGCTTTTAGAATGTGTCATATCAAGGCTTCAGTAGGCTTTGCTCCACATGGCAATGAAAGTGTTTACTGAGTTTGAGTTGTTTGTGCCCATAAAACGCAGTAGAAATCTGAACTCTGCCTCATTTCCAGAGCATGGCTACCAACTGGCCTCTGCAGGAGCCCATGTGGTTGGAAGCAAACACTAAAGTGATTTGGGCTTGAAAGCTCCTGGAAAGGGTTTAAACTACTCCAGAGGGTGGGTGGTTTGTTTGGCAGATAAAGCCACTGGATAAGAGGCTTTCTGATGAAACTCTGTCCGCACCAAGAGGTGAGAAGAGAACTAACAGTTAGTGAGGGCATACCATCTGCCAGGCACTGTCCGGAATAATTACCAGTGACAGTTACCACCTCCTGACACATGCTGCGTGCCATGTGCTTTACAGTCATCTAATATATTTCTACAGCTGAGGTAGGTGCAGGGATTCCCTTTTATTTTCCAACTAGAGGCCCAGAGCACGAAATTCATGCAAGGGACTTGTTCCCCCGCCACCGTGACGGCTACCTCTGCCTCAGTCCCCACACACCACGGCAGCCAAGAACCTCCGCCTCTGCCTCAGCCCCCGCTCACGGATGCTTTGTCCAGAAGGAAGGATGTCTGGAAGGATGTCCGGGCTAATTAGCAAATTACCCTTTTATTATTATAGATGCGAAGCTGAGAGGGTTAGGTAAGTTATCTAAGACCACAAACCTAGTGAATCAGAAAAGGGCTTCAAAAATTTGGTTACATCTGCAAAATGTTTTTTGTAATACATTAAGCTGCCACCTGATTGAGTCCTTTTTTAAGACACATTTGTATTGATTTTAGAGAGAAAGGGATAGGGAGAGAGAGAGATAGAAGCGGCAATGATGAGAGGGAATCATTGATAGGCTGCCTCCTGCATGCCCTACACTGGGATACAGCCAGCAACTCAGGCATGTGCCCCGATCAGGAATCAAACCGTGACCTTCTGGTTCATAGATCGAAGCTCAACTACTGAGCCATGGTGTCTGAGGGAGTCTTTTTTTTTTTTTTTTTACCCTTCTGTGCCAGAAGGTAGTTGAGGGGGAAGGCTTTATTAGTATAGAAGAGAGCAGCAGAGCATGGAGTTGTAGCAGATGGCCTCCATGTCACAGGAGCCAGCTCAGACTTCCTTCTGTAGATACCAAGGGGTCACGGGCATAGTTTAAGCAGACCAGGTCAGAGGTCAAATGGGGGATGCATCTGAGCATGAATGAACTGGGGGCTTTGTGACTAATTGGTCAAGCAGGAGAGACCCACGAAAAAAAAAATGCTAGTAGAGGTGGGAGGTCGGGCAAAGTTGAGAAATGTCTGACATGAAGTTGGATGGTAATGAGCCCTGCCTTAACCTGTAAACATACTGCACAAATATTTGCATATAAAAAAAGGATAAGAGAAAACCTGGTCTTTTGTTTTGAGGTTTTCATAAGGATGCTGGTTCTTATATTTTAGATGGGAACACCTTATTCTTCAATAAATAACATAGGCCTGAAAGTAACTTTTCAAATTAGTGGGAACATTTTTGGAATAAAAGCTAAGTATCTCCAGCCAGTGAACAAGAATAGCATATTTATGTAATAAAGAATGATTGACCTACGGTTCACGTTGAAATAAATGAGAACAATTTGGACAATGAAAGCTTTCATTCAAACAAAGTTGTGCTTTGTTTAGGATTCATCATTCTTTAGATGTCTTGTGAACTTTATTTCTCTCTTGTCCTAAGTACCATGATTGTGTACTAACAGAATTTTATGTATTTATTTGTTGGTTTATATTATGAAAGTTCCATATGAAAATGTTTTAGCATCATTTATAGCAAATATTGGGTTTATTAACTTAGGGAGATAGTATTTGAGTTAAAACTTGTGACACATACTGATCATTTCAAGTTATGAAGTAATAGCCTAAAAAACCAAATAAACTTCAGACAACTACACAAGCAGTCCTTTTCCTAAGTAGAACACTTTTATTTTAATCCTCACCTGAGTAAGTTTTTCCATTGATTTTTTTAGAAAGAGTGGAAGAGATAGAGAAAAACATTGGTGTGAGAGAGACACATAGATTGGTTGCTTCCTTTACTTGCCCTGACCAGGGCCAGGGATTGAGCCTGCAACCGAGGTATATGCCCTTGACCCAAATCAAACCAGGGACACTTCAGTCCATGGGCAGACACTCTACCCACTGAGCCAAACTGGCTAGGGGAAAACATTCATTTTTAATATGTTTTTATTGACTTTAGAGAGAGAAGAAGGTAGAGAGAGAGAAATATGAGTGAGACAGAGAAACATCATTGATTAGCTCCCTCTTGCATGCCCCCTGACTGGGGATCAAGCCTGCAACCCTAGGGTATGCCCTGACGAATAGAACCAGCAACCTCTCAGTGCATGGGAGGACAGCCAATCTACACAGGCCAGGGCCAGAACATTTGTGTTTTGTTGTTGTTGTTGTTTAATTAAAAAAGACATATTGATCACTTGCTATATGTCAAACCCAGAATGAAGTAGAAATGAAGTGGGGAATAAACCAAAGACCTGCCTGCATAGAGACTGCCAGCTACAGTGGGAGACAGATGGTAAAGACATTAAAATAAAAACAAATCCCAAAACTCTAAGTAATAGGTTCTAAAGAAAAATAGACCAGAATAAGAGTAAATAGGCTGATGGTTATCACTGTTTTAGGTGGAGTATTGGAGAGTGGTTTTTTTAAAGAAGGCACCTAAATGGACTGAGGATACCAACCTTGCAGACATCTGGGGAAGGGCAATTCCAGGAGATGAACATGTGCAAAGGTCCTGGGGTGAGTTTAATTTTGTAGGGGATGAAGTGAGGGAGAAAAGAATAGTAGAAAATAAAGGCAGCCTAGCTGTGATGGTTCAGGGGATTGGGTGTTGTCCCATGAACCAAGAGGTCCTGGATTCCATTCCCAGTCAGGGCACATGCCCTGGGCTTGATTCCCAGTAGGGGACTCGCAGGCAGCAGCCAATCAACAATTCTCTCTTATAAATGTTTCTTTCTCTCTCTCTCTCTCTCTCTCTCTCTCTCTCTCTCTCTCTCTCTCCCTTCCTCTCTGAAATATATATATATTTTAAAGTAAAGAAAGGCAGAGGCTTCTCAGGAGCTGGGTATCTCAAGAATAAAGTCTTTACATTTGTTCTGGATGCAATGGATAACTAGTTGTAGTTGGGGTTTGAGCTGGGGAATGACATGATCCAAATTAGGTTTCAGAAGCATCACTTTGGCTGTTTTGTGGACAAGAGATTTTAGTGACACAGGAGTTGCTATACTGATTAGGAGACTACTGCAGCGTTGTGGGGGAAGGGGAGGGACAGCGACATGAGTGATGAAAAGTCATCAGTCCTGTGCTGCATTTTGAGAATGGGACTGAGATAAAGTGTTTCCCTGCCTAACTTTTGTAATCCCTTCATGTCATAGGAGAAAATGGAAAGGAGAGAAAGGGAACACATTACCTGGAAGTAGAAGTTGTTTATTTTTTAAACAGTAATTGTTTTCTCCCTATAGAACAAGATCTTGCAGTGAGAAAAACCAAATCCGTTTTGACTCTTCTTGGAGGCTGACACTCCACTAATTATATCTAAGGCTAAGCTTATTTTTCAATATAAAAAATCTGCTTGAATAAGAGTTAATGATGATTATTCCAGGTTACATTTATTGAGCACTTACTATGTGCTGGGCACCAGGCTAGTAGATTTCTATGTTTTATTCACTCTTCACAATAATCCAAAGATAAAGCTACAGCTATCTATACTATCTACATATTAGATATGAGTGAACAGAAGCCCAACAAGGTTAAATATTTTCCAGGGTCACACAACCAGCAGAGAATGGCTCACCTAAGAATCAAAGCCAGATCTGCTTGATACTGAACCCAGCTCTCAACAACTAGGCTGTTGTGTATATACATGTATTAAAACACACACACAACAATAACAACCACCAAAAAATACTGAACTCTTCAGGTATTATTCTATAGGACATTTTTAATTCACATACACAAATTCCTTTTGACCTTGAGACAACATTTAACACTATAATCTTTGACTGTAATGATTTCTACTTATTAGGTATTAACTATGGATGCTGATTTTTCCATAGAAAAGAAGTGAACGCCAGAGACATGAAGAATGCTGACTGTGTTTTTGTAGCACATTATTGATTTTTTTCTCCATTAATAAAGTAATAGAAGGGGTGGTGATTATATCTTTAAAATGCATAGATTTACTTTGTTAAACACACATGGAAGCTATTATTTGAACTGTATCTTATAGTTGAAGACAGGAAATAAAAACATTATCCCTTACAGAAAGTAAAGCAAAAATAAGCACATATATAAATAAGTAAAAAAGCAAAAAAAACTTTTATACAACTCTAAGAGAAAGATGCTGAAAAATGAGGACTTCAAGCTCTATTCAAATTCTTAAAATCAAGTTTACTACTTGTATCTTTCAAATGATTTTTCCAGGAAAATGCATTATATAAACAGCGTAATTCATTATAAAGGGCACGAGGTAGTTGATCTGGTATTCAGTTACAACACATATTTTTAAACTTTGTAATTAAGGTGATCAAATTTTCCAGGGGAAGTTAAGGAGGTAAGAGCAATAGTCTAGAGGGACTGAGACGTTCTCTCCCTGCCTGGTATGAGCTTGGCAATGGCTAATCTCCACCCCCACTCCTGTAGCTATAGTTCTCTCTGAGCTTAGCTAACTCTGCTTCCTGGCCCCCTTCTTCCATGGTACAGACTGGCGAAGGCTTCCACACGTCACTCTCCTAGCTGGTTTCCTTAGAGCTGCCTGTGCCTCTGGAAATCAGAACTCCAACAAACTCCTTTGAATTCAGACATCTGAGTGAGCTGTGCCCCTCCCTGACTCACACTGGTCTACTGACTCATATGCCAGCCTTGTCTCCTACTAACCCAACCCATTGTTCCCAAGTCTAGCCTTACTCTACTTCTTACCGCCCTTTGGATGCATCACCACTGCCATTCCTCTGTGCCCTGTGTGCTCTTTCCTCTCCTGCATTGCTCTGTACTCCTGTTTCAACCAGTCAAATTCCTGTTCATCCTACAAGGGTTATTAAGTACCATTTTCTGTATAAAGCCTTTCAGAATCTGCCAAAGCCAATCTGTTATTCTTTCACAGGGTGTTGTTTATATTTCTCTTGCAATGTTACACACACCTCAGTCATTCCAAAGCCACTTTTATGCCTTTTAGCATATCCTTCTACCACCAGATATGGCTCGGTCAACATAAACCTCTTCATGCTGCATTAACCAAAATGTAAAATCTCAATGGCTAACCAAAACTATGTTTTATTTTGGCTCAAAGTGGATCCCAACTGGTGCCCAAAGAAGAACAGAGGCACAGGGAAGAGAATGGGAGAGGGGCCCACCCTAGCAATTAGATGCATCAGCTGGGCCATGTCACATGTCACCAGAGAAGTAAAGTCCCTCCAGGTGGCAGGAAGAAGAAACCTGGCTATAGGTGAGCATTAGGAGTACTCACGACTTACCTATACTAGACTTTTCAAACCTTTATTGTTCTTTAAAGCAACTCAGTATTTTTTAACTTAAATAAATATATTTTAAAAGGAAACTGCATCTGCTAATGAAAAGCTTCTATATTAAATCTCTTTCTTTCTAATCATAGTGAAACAAAATCATAATAATTATAAGAGTAACTAGAAGCTCAGTGCATGAAATTTATTCATGGGTAGGGTCCCTAGGCCTGGCTGGCGATCAGGGCTGATCTGTGGGGTGACTGGTGGGGCCAGGGCCTTCCTTCCCTGGCTGCCCGCTGCCTGCCAGCCTGGACTTCCTTTGTTCCATGCTGCCCCCTGATTGTCAGTCCACATCATAGTGTGTGAGTGGTGGGGTGGTTGTGGGGGCCCCACTGGCACCCGCCTTGGCTGGCCTGGTGCCGCCAGCTTGCCGGCCCTGCCCCCCATCATTGCTGCTGGTCGCCTTCCTCTGCAGGGCGATGATGGGGCGGTCGGGAGGGGCCCCTCCACTGCACCCACCTTGGCTGTCCTGGGGCCTGCAGACTGGGGGCAGCTCCTGCATTGAGCGTCTGCCCCCTGGTGGTCAGTGCGCATCATAGCCACTGGTCGTTCCACCGGTCATTCTGCCGTTGTGCAATTTGCATATTAGGCTTTTATTATATAGAATAGTCTATATAATATCACTTAAATAACATCCCGTGAACCATACTTTGGGAAGCACTATTCTAATGTTAAAATACTTAATATTCACTGAGCAGCTGGCACACGTCAACAAGTTTCTAAGTATTTCCTAAGAACCCACAAGTAGTAAATGCTCTTTATTATCCCCATTGTACAGATGAAGCATGAGAGGCCAAGGCATTTTCCCAGGGTCATATCGGTAGTAAGTGGCAGAGGCAGAATGAACCCTGGCAGCCTGATGTCAGGGAGTTCCTTTTTACTTGATCTCCTTACTTTGTGTGAGCAACAATAGGGCAGCTACTCTCTTTGCATTCCCATCCCTGACCCAACTGCCCGGTATGTATTATGAACTGATTTCATTTTTGCTCACTTGCTGAACAGATCGAGAATTTTAGTACCAATATGGTGGCACAAGAATGAAACTGGTTATTTTTTTTTAAAGGCACAGGAATGCAATGCATGTAAGTAAAAATGCAAGATTAGGTAAATTCAAAATCGTGCTTCCTCACTACACTGTATAATCTAACGAGCTTGTTCAGGTCTGTCAATATATGCCTTGGGAATCCAGCTCTCGATGCCAACGGGCTGATACTGCGCTCATGTCCTCAGAATGCAAGGTTCCAGTGCCCCCACGCTCAGTAGGTGACTTAGCCCTGCAACATTCCTCACTGCTGCTGTTGGCATTTTCATTCCATAGCTGTGAGCCGTGGTTGCTTCCTAGGAAAGGCACCTGGACTCTGTTGACCTGCCAAGTGGTATAGGAACACCATGCTGCTAACTGCTTGCTCTGTCTAGGCCAGGGGTGGGCAAACTTTTTGACTCAAGGGCCACAATGGGTTCTTAAACTGGACCGGAGGGCCAGAACAAAAGCATGGACGGAGGGTTTGTGTGAACTAATATAAATTCAAAGTAAACATCATTACATAAAAGGGTACGGTCTTTTTTTTCAATAGTTTTATTCATTTCAAACGGGCCGTAGTTTGCCCACGGCTGGTCTAGGCAATGCCTATGCCCAGTCTGACGACCTTTTTAGTTCATATAAGTGAAGATAAGCATTTCCAAATATTAAATCATTTAGCTTTTCATTAGTCTGAGAGTAATAATTTTTTAACACCAATTTGGTGTTTTTTGTTGTTTTGTTTTCCTCTTGAATTACCATAAAGAAAAACATCATTAATATAATTTGGGGGGAGAACAGGGCATTTAACACATTGTGGACCACTAGTTTTATTGCTAGCTTTACCCAGTGGTCAGATAAGTTTCTATTGAATGAGTACAAAAAATCTTCTACATAAATTTAAAGGCACGCTTTAAAATTAAATACCCATTGCATTTTGAAGTTATTTATTACATGTTCTTACAAGCTAATATCTTTTTAAAGAATTCTCGTGATTGGCCACAAGCCTTAGAACAGAAAACACAAGAATTCTCGTGACCCTTCCATAATGTGTTAATATTACAGTAGGAACATTAAATGTTATCTCATTTAATCTCAACTTCTCCGAGAGGTAGACTGTACTATCCCTATTTTAACAATGAGGAAATTGAACCTCAGAGAGGTTACTTGTTCAAGGTCATACAGATAACAAGATCAGAGTTGAGTTTATAGATGTTGTTTTCTCATGTACTTTCTGAAGACAATACAGTCATGCTAGTAACAAGAAGGAACTAAACAAAAAGGAAAATAAGATTAAATAAAACAAAGGGAAAGTGACAAAGTTTTGAAAGTTTTCACCCAAAGTATTTTCACTAGCCACAACCCATAAATACTGTTTTATTTCTTTGATCTCGGCCCAATTTTACCATTACAACTTCTATTTGAGAATGTTGAAAGATCCCTCTATATACGTTAACACAAAGGCCAAAGCCATCTTTTTCGTTTTTCTTTTTACCTTGAAGTCTTTTTCCCCCACTCACTTAGGAATTTTAGAGAAAGGAGAAGGACATGTGGAAATAATAACAATAAAAATAATGGCCAACATTTATTAAGTGCTTACTATGTGACACAGAATTGGTCATTCAATTCTCTAGTTAGCCTTAATAAGATTCATTGACATTTCAAAAAAAAAAGTCATCTTTCTTTTCTTCCCTCACAAGAAAAGGATACTATGAAGCATTTTATCTTAGGGGGAGGGGAGGGAAGGATGATAACGAGAAATGAGATAGAAAGTAGCCCGGAATGGTGCCCATTGCTTGGACTGGAATTCTTAAGAGTATTATGAGATGTCTGTTGTAGAGGTAGGAGGTATGGAGGACCTAGCCTCAACCAACAGGATAAGGTGAGAAGTAAGGTAGGTCTAAAATGTGTATGTAAGTTAAAGAATTTTCTCAATTGAATAATATTTCAAAGGGTCTCCTGGTAGCCACTAGTAATTGAGTGATACACAATAAACCTTTCTTTTATCTTAAATAGTAGGATTTGGTTCTTCGTATATTTTTTATGACTTCTGATAAGAAAGATTATGTTTTCCTGTACGCATGTCATAAAGAATTTTAAATGTGCAGGTTTTCACAAGATGCTCAAAACCGAAAACTGGGAGTTTTAATAGGTGTTTTGCAAGAAATGCACTGTAACCCTATATCAGAGGTTTGGAGACTGCACGTGAAAATACGGGGTTTATGAACGTGAAGCTGAGGAACCTTGTCTTCAGAGAAAATAGCCAGTGACCGATAACTGAACTATTCTTTAGCACACTCAGTGTACATTTCAATACATGTAAGGACTGAGAGCTTCAATTTATAAAATTATGTTCGGTAAAATGAAAGCCTTGGAGAACTAAGCCATGTTTTGACTCACCTAGTATTAAAAGCACTTTTTCCTTGGGGGAGGGGACTGGTGGTGTGGGAGGTGGGTGTCCATGTGAATTATTTGAGAAAGCTGATCTTTTAGGTCTCCGTTGAAGCCTCTTAGAATATACACGATTAAAGTTGTGCTTAAATTATTGAAACTACTTGCAAAGTATACAATAATTGATACTGCATTTCTAAGGTTAAAAAATTGTTAAAGTAAAAAACAAATAAAAAAATAAAAGAAAACACAGAAACCCAGAGACTCTTCAAAATCAAAAGTACTATAACGAGCATCTATACAAGGAAAGATAAACAGGGTTTTAAAGGAACAAAGTTTAGTCCCTGCTCAGACAGGCAACTCAAATTCCTAGTAACAGTAGGAGAGCCTCCTTTCTGGACACTATTCCATGTTTGGAAAACGTTAGAGGTGTGGTGCTTCCTGGTGGCACATAATCGAAAGGAATCAGGTGTTATAAAGCAGGCATTTATGATGGATGGTACGGAAATGATATTCTTTCACAATTTATGCATGGACCATCTATAAGAAATCATAGATGAAGACAGAGAAACTCCAGGCTTCAAAATTTCAGAAGCTCCTCAAGAAATCAGAGTTCTACCACATCGTTCAGTAGAAGGAAGCCCAAGTATGCAACTTGTTGTAAAAGAGTTTGCAAATATGGCTCAATGAGGCAATCCTGAGATTAGCAAAGGAAGAAGAGCCAGGACAGAATGCTTTCCAAGGAGGACATGGAGTTAGGCTGCCTGGTCCAGGCTAGGACCACGGAGGAGAAATAACCACATGACTAGAGATGATACCCAAAGAAGAGAAAAGGTGACAATATCTTTTGCCACCGCCCCCCCCTTCCCCCACCCCCTCACCAAACTTCCTGTCTCCCAGAGTGATTTCCTTGACAAAATCTCACCAAAAGCCAATTGGCAAGGGAGCCTGGGAAATACAGCTTTTAGAAGTCAGGTCCTGTGATGGAGGACATGTCAAGGGAAGGGCACATGGACAATAACAGATATCCTCTTCTCCAAAAAATGTGCTTTTGTTGCTGCATCTATTCTGACGATCCACAAAATGTTTTTTTAAACCAAAGTTTTGAAGACAAAGGATTCATATGGAAATAACCTCAATGTTGATATGCAGAGAAACTGAGAATTTTATTGGTGCTAGAACTCAAATGGGAACCATCAAATAGCCTCCAAAACTTTTTAACACTAAACATGGAAGAAATAAAGAAGCACATTAATTGAAAAAAAACTGGCTAAGGATTAGAAGAAATTAATAGCACTTATGTTCCCAATAATTTATTTCAGCTTTTCCATTCCACTGATTTCTGGGAGTTGGAGTAGATGAGTGAAAATGATACTCTCAGAATAAGTGTTTTTGTGTGCGTGTGTTCTTTTAAATAACATTTTTTTAAAAAAAGAGTGGGCATTTACAATGTGTCAAGCATGCAAAACAAGTATGTAAACATTAGTTCGTTTACTTGTAAATCTTGTAAATGTATTTATTATAAATTTGGTGAAAGAGGATTCACAGTCCACTTTACAGATGGTAAAACTGAGTCTTAGTGCCTTAAGTATCTTGCCTAAGATCATACATCTGGTAAATGCTAAAGCCAGAGTACAAATCAAAGTCTCAAAGACTATGGACTTTACATGCTCAACATTAGCTCCAGTGAACATGCAAATAATTGGTAAATTATAAAAGGATAGATATAATATTTTTAAAGTGAATTTAACATGTGTAAGGAGAGGTATCAGGCTTATTTTTCAGGCTCCACAACAGCCTCAGATTTCTTAATTTTTCATCAGGAAACTGACTTTTATAATCACAGATTCAGGACTTTGTTGAAAGACTCTCAAATTTTATATTTAAGGTCATATTAGAAAAATAACTGTTTTTTCCTCTAGCAACTAGAAATATGTTTATAGGAACCAACAAACTTGCTGAGACTCACAATCCATGTGAGAGCCTTGATATAAATCAATGGCAATATTTAAATTCATGTGATTATACTGAGCCCACAGCTTGCATAGAAAAAACTGCTTTCTTATTTAATATTTATTGGAGGCTAGTTTAGTACAGGTTCCACAGATACTGTCAAAGTAACTACTTCACACACAAAAAAATTGTCTATAAACTAAGTCAAAAGAAAGCATTATTTTGTTCATATACTATATTTGTTAAAAACAATGTTCTCGTATACTTCAGGGAAATGGGCCTAAACACTCTAAGTTATAAAGGTAAGACTGATATTTCCCAATGGCAATCTTTCTTAAAGTAGTTCCTTTCTTTTTGGTGATGGTCTTCAGTTGAACATATTGCCAAGTATTTTAATGCTCCAAATGTTATCCACACTAAGAATGACATATAAAGGCGACTTCCTGTCTCTGTTAAAATTTCCTTTAGCAATCAAGAACTTGAAATGTTGATTCTTCTCTGGCTATTCAGTTTTTATTACTATCTTTCCTTTATTCATTAACAGATTTCAATTGTATTTGTGCTATTCTCCACTGTGACATATCATAGAAAAATTGGCCTTTCATTTTGTCCTTCCCGCCTTTCTTAGCATAGTTTTATGATTACATAATAACTTTAGCTATCATTAACTTGTGTTTTGCGTGTACAAACTGCTATTTTGCTTACTCTTTCGCTAAGGTCGTTCATATATACTAAACATCTACATACTTTTAAAACAAGTCTAATAAATCCTTAAGGAAATCAAATTGGAACCAATACAGACAAATCACTAGTACAATTATGTAGGTGTGGTTTGTGTCTAACCTACAGTCATTATGTTAAATCATGATGTCTGGGACAGCTGGTTGAATTTATATATTAAACATAAATTTTCTAAGTGACGCTTTTCCTAATACACGATGATTTTACTTTTCTGAACTTCAAGTCTTATTTCATCTGAATGACTCAAATAACTATGCTAGAAACTCACAAAAATTTTCATCAAATTTAAGGTTTATGGAACATGTCACCTAAAAGATGTAAAAGCTGTGTCATGCTCATTTCTTTTCTCATGCCTGCTATTTAAAATCAAAAGACTTATACTTGATAGCAATGAGAGTAAAAGACTGGATGTGAACATATTAGAAATCCAAATCTGAACAAAAAGTTACTTTGTATTCCACTCCAGTGACGAGATCACTTTTTATTAAAGTATTATTGAGAGAGATCAATTTATTTCAGGATGTGAGCAATCTCCCTGTGAATACAGAATACAGAAAAATGTATGTCTTTTTCTTTTAAATAATATTAATTCAGAGGTTAGATTCCCTGCATTACTTCCCATATAATACTTCTCCGAGTTATTGAAATCCAATAGGAAAATGAAATATTGAAGTTGGAAAGCAGTGCATTGTAGATGGGTGGGGTGGGAGCCGGGGAAACATGGAAATATATGTAACAGAGCGGGCATTATTGCTGCTGCTGTTATTGTGCTTATTATTATTCCTATTACTATTATTATGCTTTTTGTTATCCCAACTGCCTGATAAGGGTGATGCTTTTAAGCGGAGGGTACTTATTAAGCTAAACAACTGATTGTGTTTGGTGGTATAATCCGGAAGCTAGGAGGCAGAAGAGATAAATTGGTCAGCATAGCACAGGAAAAACGGAGGTAAAGAGAATGACCTACTTAGTGTAAAATGTGACTGCTTCTTATTTCTCCAAATCGGCTGTAAATTCTACTAAGCTCATGAAAACTCCCTAGGAACGAATCTACAGCAGAGACTGCTGAGGGAGCTGAGTTTTGTGTCTGGACCGAATATAAAATATAGAGGCAGAGGAAGCCACGAAAACATAATTCCCTAGAAATGAGGACAATCATGGAAAATGCCATGGAATATCAAGGATCATGGCTTTGGAGGTTTTAAAAATCATAATTTCTCTAGAGTGCTTAAAGGAAGGGGGGCATAGCTGATAAGAGTTTCAAAGAGGTCTGGACCTTCCTTTAGCCCAGTGGTTCTCAACCTTCCTAATGCCGCGACCCTTTAATACAGTTCCTCATGTTGTGGTGACCCCCAACCATAAAATGATTTTCGTTGCTACTTCATCACTGTAATTTTGCTACTGTTATGAATCATAATGTAAATATCTGATATGCAGGATGTATTTTCATTGTTACAAATTGAACATAATTAAAGCATAGTGATTAATCACAAAAACAATATGTAATTATATATGTGGTTTCCGATGGTCTTAGGCGACCCCTGTGAAAGGGTCGTTCGACCCCCAGAGGGGTCACGACCCACAGGGTCAGAACCGCCGCTTTAGCCTGTGAGTATAGCATGCTTGTGCCTCCTGACTAGTAAGTAATCAATATATGTTTGTTAAATAAATAGTCCTCCTTTAGTTCAAACTATATATTTATACTAATACGCTTCAAAGGTAAAGAGTGAAAATGTCTTCCTTTTCCTCTTTTTCTATCAATCTTTGGTATTTTTCTTGCCTTGTTGTGAGCCTGTGCCAAGTTACCTGGATGAAAAATAAGAAGTGCAGTCAATCATAGCTTTGCTATATTATAAATGAAAAAAGAATGGTTCGAAAGTATAAAGTATTGTTATTAAACAATCACCAACACAGTTCTACAATGAGACTTATTTTTAATAATTGCTTCTTGCTGCTTTTCCAGTCTGTCTCCTCTCCTGATGTCAATACTAAAAAGATCAGTCAGGCTGTTCAAATCAGTGGCAATTTAAAGCCATGGAGAAGAAGTGAAACCATGAAACAGAAACTGAAAACTCCGCACCCGCCCACTTAGGTTTCAGCTGCAAAGCTTCCAAGAAGAAAATCAACCGAGAAAAAGAGACAGAGAGAAATGGAAAAAGGAAGAAGATTGTCTACCGCGTGGTCTCTTGAATCAGACATGAAATATCCCCTTGATTCTATCAAAGTTCTGCTGCAAAATGATATTGTTCCCTGGTGCGGTTTTCTTCACTGAATCAGACTGTATAATCCTAAATGTAATCACACTGGGAAAAAGCAAAGGTTTAAAAACTTTATCATCTCACTAGAAAACCACTGGCTTATCAACATTAAGACCCTGGTAATGTCTACCAAGATAAAGATGGCTTTACGCATTCTCTCTGCCAAATCTGTGGGCTTTCTAGTCTGTTAGAGCATACACCTCTTCGACATGAATTAGAATGAAATAATACCACGGGAAAGAATATTAACATTTCAGCAATGCAATTTCTTGGTCCAGATGGGAAACCACTTGAGCTTAAAATGTAATGAATAAAGGAAAAAAAAGATTTAAAACTCTACGTTTTATTCAATTCATAACCTACATTTCCTGACATGTGCTTCCTTAGAATGTTTCCAAGTCCCAGGGTTTGCTCAAAAGATATATTTTGGTACACCTATGGGGTTGTCCATGAATCCGCTTGCAAATACATGGGTCACAGAACAGTGTGAAGTTGCTTCTTAGATCTTCTGCGTGGAAGAAACAACACTCGGGCTGCTCTCATCTCTCCTGAAGAACAAAGTCTTAGTCCTCCAACACAGCTGATTACCTAGCCTGTCGTTCAAGTTCTTCATGACGGTGAATTCTCAAGCTCGTGATCACCTGTTCAGTGTGCATTTTGCCTTGTTTAGAAATCTTTCCAGTACACTTTAAATGATCGCACTTCAGAATGGGTTATAACCCGATCCGATCCCGTTCCTTGGGTGACTGGCCCTGCAGAAGAATCTCCTAGATTTAGAGATTGCGCAGACCCAGATCTGATTTTTCCAAGTGAATATCAACTTGGAAAAAATATTTTTTTTTTTGGAGATAATGAGATCGTTTGAGACTTAACAGAAAGTTGCCGAAATAGTATGGAAAGTTTCCCTATACACTTTGCTTGGCTAACATTGTGTTACTATCTTATATAACCATAGAATATTAATACAAACTATGAAATTTACCTTGGTACTAATAGACTAGTAGTAACTGAAGTACAGCATGTTTTGCGATTTCACCCGTTTTCCCATTAATGTTATTTTTCTGTCCTGTCATCTCATTCAAGATTCCACATTTCATTTAGGTGTAGTGCTTCCTTGTATGCCTCCATCCTGGGCCAGAATTTTAGTCCCGTCTTTCATAATCTTAATACATTTCATGTGAACTGGTTGGTTGTTTTGTAGAGGAGCCCTCAATTTGGGTTAGTCTGAGGTGGTTTGTGTGCTGATTGTATTATACTTATGCCCAGGGCCTCACATCAGAGGGAAGATGGTATCATTATCTACAACTGATCAAGTTGACCTTGATCACTTGGTTACGGGGATTTTAGCCATGATTCCTTACATAAAGTTACTACTTTCCCCGTGGCTATTACTCAATGCTTTGGGATAGGTAATTTGAGACTGCAAATATTTTGTTTCAGCTTAAATTTTAGCCCCTAATTTCAGCATTCATCAATAGACCTTGCCTGCAGCAATTATTATTGGGGTACTCTATTAGTGATTTTCTAGTTCCTTCATTATTTCCATGTCATTAGTTCAAATTCTATAAGAAAGTACAATCTCTTCTTATTTATTTGTGTATTTACTTCATTATGAACTCTTTGTTTTATTCCTTGTTATAAATCAACATTATCATGATGTATATTATTGCTAAAGTAGTCTTTGTTTATTGAAAGCCCTTTTAGGCTGTCCTCTATGTCCTTTGAAAATGGCCCCATCCTTTTATTCCTTCCTTCTCTGCTCTTCTTCCCTTCTGTTCTATTTCATCTTTTATTTTCCCCTCCCATTCCATCCCTCCCTTCCTTCCTTCCTTTCCTTCCTTTCCTTTCCTTTCCTTCCTTCCTTCCTTCCTTCCTTCCTTCCTTCCTTCCTCCTTCCTTCCTTCCTTCCCCATAAAGGAGGAAAATAAGACATATCGAGAGATCCCAGGGGTATGTGCACACAGAGGAAAGATGATGTGAGGACAGAGTGAGAAGGTGGCCATCCACAAGCCAAGGAGAGAGGCCACAGAAGAAAACAAATCTGCCGACACCTTAACCTTGGACTCCCAGTCTCCAGAACTGTGAGAAATTGTTGTCGATTAAGCTACCTGGCCTGTGGTATTTTGTGATGGCAACCCTGACAGGCTAATACATACGGGTTTTGACAGATGCATAGAATCATGTAGCCAACACCACAGTTCCACACAAAATAGTTCCATGACCTCAAATTGGTTTCATGCTGACCCTTTATAGTTAACCCCTCCTTGCAGCCTTAAACCCTCGACAACAACCAATCTGCTCCTCATCCCATAATTTCTTTTCGTTCCAAAGTGTGATACAAGTAGAATCACACATTATGTAGCCTTCTGAGTCTGGCTTCTTTCACTTATGAAAATGAATTTAAAATTCTTCCATGTTCCTGCATGCACGAATAGTTTCTTCCTTTATATGGTTGAGTTGTGCTCCATTTTGCAAATGTATCTCCATTTATAATCCATTCTGTAGTTGAAAGACATCTTGATTACTTCCAATTTATAATCCAGAGACTAAATAAAGCTGCTGTATAGAATCACATACAAATTTTTTGTATGAATCTAAGTTTTTATTTTCTTTGAGTAGATACCTAGACGTTGACTTGCTGGGTTATATGACACATAAATATGTAAATTTTAAAGAAATTGTTAAATTATTTTGTAAAGTGCCTGTACTATTTTGTATTTCTACAGGTAATGCATAAAAATGCCACTCAATTCATGACCTTGTCAGCACTTAGTGTTGACAAGTTTGTTTTTTTTTCTTTTCTTTCCTTTTTATTATGTGCCGGTACATTAGAGATATTGTATTCTTGAATGCCTTTTAATACCTGTGGCAATGTCCCCTCGTTTGGTCCTGATATTGTTAATTTGTGTCTTGTCCCTTTTTCTTTGTCGGCCTGCCTGGAGGTTTTTAAATTTTATTCAGTCTTTCAAAGAATCAGCTTTCAGTTTCACTCATTTTTTTCTATTACTGTCCTGCTTTAATTTCATCGATTTCTGCTCTTCTCTCTATTATTTCCCTCTGCTTGCACTGGGTTTAGCTTGCTCTTTCTTCTTGTGAGTCTTAATGTGGAAGCTTATATTAATAATCTGAGACCTTTCTTCAGAAGTAGTTAATGTAAATTTCCTTCTAAGCACTGCTTAAGCTACAATCTATAAATTTATTGCTGTGCTTTCATTTTCATTTAGTTCAATATATTTTTAAATTTCTGTTGAAACTTCCTCTTTGACCCATGAGTTATTTAAAAGTGTGCTGTTTAATTTTCAAACATTTGAGACTTGACCAACTCCTTCTGTTATGATTTCTAGTTAAATTCCATTTCTCCTCTTTTAACTTCGTAGATGTTTATTTTATGGCCCAGAAACTGTCCTATCTCGACAAATGTTTCATCTGCAATTGAAAAGAATTTGAAATATGCAGTCTTGGGTGGAGTTTTTTATAAATGTTACATTGAATTGCTTTATAGTTTTGTCTAGGTCTTCTAGATCCTTATTGATTTACTGTTTAACTGTTCTATTGATTACTAAGAGAGTTAAAATTGCTATTATTGTGGAATACTCTATTTTTTCTTTCAGTTTTATGAGTGGGTTTTTGTGCCTCGTGTTTTTTGATGTTCTATTGTTGGTTGCATATACATTGAGGCTCTTATGTATTATTGGAGAATTGATCATTTTCATCGTGGAATATCTCTCTGTGATAACATTCCTTCTTCTAAAGATTACATTGTCTCATATTAATACAGCTATCTCAACTTCTTTTGCATTTGTATGGTATATATTTCTGAATCTTTTTAACTCAGTGTAACTCTGATGGAACCAAAAAGAGTGCGAATTTGAAATTAATATGGCTCTGACTCATTGTAAAGTTAGGGGAGACACTGTTCTAGCTTATTACGTCCTGGAGCAGAATTGCTCTTTTAATTAATCACACATTAATATACGTCTTCAAATTGATTTTCCTTAAATAAAAAAAAAAACATTTCCAGTTACTTTGAAATAAAAAACATACATATTGATATTTTAAAAAGAAAAACATTTTCAGATGGCTAAAGCTCAGTAAATCTGCACATATGAGAGAAAAGAACCAATTTATTTTGGCTTAATCTGGACTTAATTGTTATTTAAAAATAAGGGAGATGAGAGGAATACTTGTAATGGTAAAAAAAAAAAGAGCTAAAAATGAGATAAGGGTGCTTTTAGAATTAGTATAAGAAGATGCTACTCTGTCACATAAGAATAAGACTAAATTTCTATTAACTTCTTAATCTCTATTCTACTGTCCTTAGTAAAATTTAAGGTTTGGGGATGAGTGAAAAAAAATTATCTTTCTCAAGTATCCTCTCTTTTCTCTTTAGGGGAGTAAACATTGTTCAGATTATGTATTCTTTTTTTTTTTCCAAAGAACATTTGTTTCCTATCTAATGGCATGCACTTTATTTAGTGTTAAGTACGCATAGTGAATAGAAGTTCCTAAAGCAGCTCAGAGAACAGTATTCAGGGGAACATACATATAATTTATGTGAAAAATGATATAATAGAGTGATGCACAACAAAGTTTAATAAGGCCAAAGAGAAGTGACATATTATGTTTAAGTGAGTGGATGCTGGAGTTAGCTCAGTTGGTTAGACTTTTTGGCTCAATCACTTACTAATTGTATGCCCATCAGCGAGTTAATTAACCTCCTTGGTGTCCTCCCCTTCAGATGGAAATAATAGTAATATCACCCAATAGAAATGTGAAAACTCATTGTGTTAATATTAGACTGAATTAAATGAAATTGCCAAGAATCAAATCTTTAAAAAATAAAAATGGCAATTTATATGGTTCAACCTCATGCATTACAACTCCTCAGTACAATGCTAAAATGTGGTACTGTGCCTGATTGTGTCTCCTCCTACTCCCACCCGAGGAAAATATATATTCAAGTTCTAATCCCTGGTGCCTGTGGATGAGACTTGATTTGTAAATAGGCTCTTTGCAGATGTAAATAATTAAGAGGAGGTCATACTCGAGTAGCATGGAAACCTAAAAGCAATGGCTGGTGTCTTTATGAGAGAATGGAGGAATATGGATATGGATATGGATACAGTGACACAGTCGAGACACAGGGAGGAAGATTTTGTGAAAGTGGAGGAGAGGTTGAAGTGATTCATCTATAAGCCTAGGAATGCCAGTTGCCAGCAACTACGGGAAGCTATAAAGAAGCAAGGGAGGTTTTTCTTCTATAGCCTTCAGAGAGAATATGGCCCTGCTGACACCGTTATTTCAAACTCCTAGACATTGGAAATTAGTTTCTGTTGTTTGAATCCACCAAGTTCATAGTAATTTGTTACATCAGCCCTGAGAAATTAATAGAGATAGCAATTTCTTAGTAAATGTTATCTATAGGGTGTGTTTTTTTAATGGAGATTTAAACATTTTTAAAGTATACTTGACATACAATATTATATTAGTTTCAGGTGTACAACATAGTGATTCTACATTTACATAACTTATGATGTGATCAGCACAATAAGTCTAGTAACCATCTGTCATTATACAAAGTTATCACAATATTATTTACAATGTTCCTTGTGATATGCATATTAGCTAGTCACACAGTTCTCATATTTAAATAACTCTGAAACTTTATTGTCAATAGCATACGAAGTCCATCAAAGACTATTCATGTCTAGAATTACCTTTTCTATTACTTTTACCCATTCCAATCAAATTTGTACAAATAAATATTTCTTAATATATTTGTTTATATTTCATTGACTTATTTAATTTATAACTGAAAGTTTGTACCTCTTATTCCTCTTTTACCTTTTTCATCCAAACCTCATCCCCACCCCTCTGATAAGCATCATTAGTTCTCTGTATCTATGAATCTGTTTCTGTTTGTTCATTCGTGTGTGTTTTTTAATTTCACAAATAAGTGAAATCATACAGTATTTGCCTTTCTCTGACTTATTTCACTTAAAATAAAACCCTATAGTTTCATTAATGTCACAAATGGCAAGATTTCATTCCTTTTATGGCCGAATAAAATTCCACTGAGTATATATGCCACTTGTTGTTTATCCATTCATCTATAGATGGACACTTAGGCTGCTTCATATCTTGGCTATTGTAAATGATGCTGTAATGAACATAGTGGTGCATATATCTTTTCAAATTAGTTTTTTTTTATTTTTTGGATAAATTTCTAGATCATATGGTATTTCCATTTTTAATTTTTTGAGGAACTTCCATACTGTTTTCCATAATGGCTGCACCAATTTACAATCCCACCAACAATGCACAAGGGCTTCCGCTTCTGTTTCTTCACATACCAACATTTGTTATTAGCTACTTTTTTATAATAGCCATCTGACAGCTATGTTATAATATTTAATTATTTTTTATCTGCATTTCCCTGATGATTAAGTAATGTCTTTTGGCCATATGTATATCTTCCTTGGAGAAGTATCTATTCAGGCCATCTAATAGGCATCTGAAGTTAGGTTGCGTAAGTTCTTTATTTGGTATTTTGATATTGAGTTATATAAGTTATATTAACCCCTTAGCAGATATGTCATTTACAAATATATCCGCACTCAGTAGATTATGTTGTGTGTTTTTTTCATTTTGTTGATGACTTCCTCTGCTATGTCAAAGTGTTTTTTTTTAGTTTGACTTATGTTTATCATTGAAACAGAGGGGAAATAATTCACTTTGTCAGAGGAGGAAGAGCAGCTAAAAAAAGGCTTCAGTGGTGATTATTCAGGAAGAAAAAGGCAAGAGAAATCCAGATAAGGAAATGTCATAAAAAATGTATCAAGAAATAAATATATACTATTACAGATTTGATTGTAATGGGTAGGAGGAATAGAGCAAAGCAATTCTATGCATGAAGAATCTTTAATGAACTTTTAATGCTATGTATTGGCAAATAGTTGCAGAGATACTTTTTAAATATGAGAACTATGTGACCTCACTAATATTTCATAAATTTTACTCTGGCATCACTCTATGCATTATATGGGGGAGGAGGGATTTGAGCAGTTTATTGAAATTGCCATGGCTTAGGATCAGGGTGTCCCAGAAAGAGAACAGGCAGAAAAGAAGAAACAGAACTACTTCAGGTGTAGAATTTATATAATTGCAGGCTATTTGGAAATACTTAGAGAAATAAAACTATGATTATTTCCAGATTTCTGGTGTAGGAGATGGGTAAACTGAAGTAACATTTACAGCAAGATGATTCAAGAGAAATAATTTCTTTAGTGAGAATAGAGAAAAATTGAAGTTCAGGGAAAAATGTGTATAGAATTTAGACATGTGAAGCTGAATAATTAAGGAAAGATCTTTATTGGAGTTTAGACTTTATTAGGTTTTAGATAAAAGTTGAAGATTTGATGGCAGATTCACTGACCTCAGTGACTGTGCAGGGAAAAACAGAGATTATATAGAAAAAGATAACTATCATAACTATTTAAAAGTTGAAATGAAAAATTATAGCTTGAGAAAGGGACGATATGAGATGGTAAAACCCAAAGGTATGAGGTGATATCTCATTAGGTGGTGTTTTTGTTTTTCTGTTTGTTTTTTCTTTGCATTTCCCTGATGTTTAGTAATGTTGAGCATTGTTTCATGTCTATTGGCCATCTGTATATCTTCTTTGGAGAAATGTCTATTCAGGTCATCTAATAGGGAGAGATGCCAGCTTTTTAACTGGATTTCTTTTTATGTTGAGTCATATGAGTTCTTTATATATTTTGGATGGTAACCTATGATCAGATGTGTTGTTTGCAAATGTCTTCTTCCTCAAAGAAGAAATTTCAAGGAGGGGGTTATATGATAGTCTACAAAGTGGAAGTACTGTCAGGATGGGCTGAATTATGTTGTAGTGATAAACACATCCAAACTCTTACTGACTCAACACAGCAAAGGTTGGTTTCTTTTTCATGTGTAATACAGATCAAGGGATGGACAGAGATCATCAAAGTCTCTATCTTGTCACAAATGATCACTGAAGAAAGGGGAAGGGAATGTGGTGGATCATGTACTGGCTTTTAAAACTTTGACATATGTAGTGACACTTTCCTTCCATTCACACGTCATTAAGCAACCACGTCACAGCTCAGTGTCAAACATGGCCATCACAAGCATACCAAGAGGATGGAAAGACCAATTTTACCGTTTGCCCAGAGGAAAAACCAAATCTTTTTAGAAAAGTCCTAAGTAAGGGGATGTGACGAGAGGACAAAAGAGTTAGAAGAGTTACTCTAGGAACTAAGATACCGGGGTGATGGGGCACAAGCAAATAAATTGCTGAGTGAAGCTGAAGGGCGCGATGGGATGGGGAAGACGTTTTACGAATAAATCAGCACAACATGTTTATGTGATTTTCTCGGCCATTTTCAGGGGCTCTATCAGAGGAAGAAATGATATGGGAAGTTGCACTGACACCAGTTTGTATTGATCCACAAGAACAGTCAGTGAGGGAAGTAGATCTTCCTGTAAAAGGATAAGTTCTAGTTTGGTTGGAGAAGAAAATAAGTGCATTATAGGTCAGGTAAACTTGAAACATAGGGAGAGGTCAAGAACTTAGAGATCAAGATGACATTGGTCACAGGTGAAGAGCTTGTGCAGGATCAAGAAAGTTACAAAACATTATGTAGTTTTGGTAGTTCAAACAGCAGGTCTGCCAAAGTCAACCAAAGGAATTAGAGAAAATAAATGATGTGGCTAGTTTCCTAGGACTTCTTGACTCCATTTGAGAAACTCCCCCTTCCTCAGACCTTGAATTCAGTTTCCGTTTAGGGTTGTACCACTAAAATGAATAACCCCAGACTCAAAAACTCAATTATGGTAGATCTTAACCAATATTTGGCAATTTAGATTCCCTTTGTTAGTGTTTCATCCAGGGCTGAGTATATGACCCAGCTCAGGACAATTAGATGTAATAAGTATCAGCTAGAAAGCACCTAGAAAAAAAAATTCTAGATGAATAGAAAAAGCTAATGAGAATTGGACTTCTTTTTCCCTCCCATCCACTTTCTTCTTAGCCAAGGTTTTGTCTTGTGAGAACATGATGTTAGAGTTACATAATCCATTTTGAAACCATGAGGAAAAGGTTTTTAAAAGTTCCAATTGACTTTTTTGATATTATTGAGTGGTTGGACTAAACATACACATGCAGATGTCATGTAATGTGAAATAATTAAATGCCTTTGGTATTCACATCATTACAAATTAGGTAGTCTAACAGAGTAAACAATCAAACATATGTGAAATACTTCACTCAGTGAGAATTAATGACTCCTTCCTTTGTATTCTTTCAGTGTCTAATAATTTATTTAGCTATTTCTTCAGTTTCCTTTAGTATCATGTGTGTAGATGTGTGTGTGTCTTTTGCTAGCCAGATTGCAAACTTTCTTTAACCATTTCTTGCTTATCTACAAAGCAGTTTCTCACATAGTCAGGAGTCTGTCCCATCTCACAAAATGACCCCTCACCCACCAGTATCTACAACTCAAAAACATTCAAATCATTCGGGTTTACTGTTTCCCTCCTATCCACATCCAATTCATCAACAAGACCGTCAGTTCTGTCTCTAAAATGTGTCTAAACTCTATTTCCACTATCATCCAGAACAAGCTGTCATCATCTCTGGCCTTGGTCATGGACAATCGAATCCTAAAATCTATGAGGTCTCAACTACCTGCCAAATCCTTCGCAAGGCAGTCAGCATGTTCTATGAAGTTAAGTCTCATATACCAGCCTCTTCCTAAAATCTCTGTGATAGATTCCCATTGTATCCTTGCCTCAGTCACAGGCTCCAACATTCTAGTTCCTGACTCCCTCTCTCACTTACCATATTCTATACCAGGGGTCCTCAAACTGCGGCCCGCAGGTCACATGCAAATACAAATATTGTATTTGTTCCCGTTTTGTTTTTTTACTTCAAAATAAGATATGTGCAGTGTGCATAGGAATTTGTTCATAGTTTTTTTTTTTTTTTAACTATAGTCCGGCCCTCCAACCGTCTGAGGGACAGTGAAGGGGCCCCCTGTTTAAAAAGTTTGAGGACCCCTGTTCTATACCCTCCAGCCACACCAGCCTCCTTTTAGTTCCTCAAACCACAGAGTTTTTTCCTGTCACAGTGAGTTTGAACTTCTTCTTTCTTCTGCCTGAACCACTTTCCCCAATGGCTCCTCAAATAGCTGTCTCCTCATTACAGAGGTCTCACCTCAAGTGACACCTTTTCAGAAAGCTACTTGATCAGTCCATGAATAATAGGAATTCCCTATTCCTGCCCCCTCTCACCACCACTTCACCTTGTTTATTTCCTGTGTAGATCTACATGCAGATGGTCTAAGACAGATGGTCTTGTTTTCTTCTTCTTCTTCTTTTTTTTTTTTGGTTGTTTATCTGTCTCACCCAAGTCTAGAACGTAAGCTCCATGAGATCAGGGACTTTTCCTGTCTGGTGCGTAATACTGTATCACAGTATTTAAAACAGTGTATAATAACTGCTTACAAAATATTGGGTGAATGAATAAAACTTTGTGTACTCTTTTTCCTCCTTACTCGCTCCAGTGCTTAACACAGAGGCATGTTTCATGGCTACTCAATAAATATCTCATTTGTTCAAGATATGTTTGTTAAACATTTAATATGTAAAACTTCGTGTAAGGCACTGAGGACACACTGGTGAAGAAGGAGGAGAAATAAAATCCTATTTTCCTCCCAAATGTAATGTAAAATATTCAGTGAAATACTTTTTGCTTACCCTCTGTAAGCGAAGAACTATGACTTCTGATTTACAAAGTGTGAATATAGTTCAGGCCTCAATTTTTATGCTTTAAATGCACATACTTCCTTTTTGTCAATGTCAAATGAATCCCTTCATTTTCAACACTTGATGATCTTTATTATCGTGAAATATCCTGCAATTAACAAAAATATTTAGACAACATTCTATGTAGAATCATAATATAAAGTATTCTCTGTTTTAAAGTGAAATATTGCCTGAGGCTAGTTCTTACCAGGAGTTCTGGCTTCCACATTACATATGCATTAATAGTTTGTCTGAACTCGACAACAATTTTTAATTTTTCCTTGGCAATACAAGCGTTCCTCTTACATTCATGAATCTCAATGATCTTTTCTAGCTGCTGATGTCAAGTCCACAGCTTCTCATCTCTTTTTAACACTGCTGTTTGTCACAACTCCTATTAACTCCTTACTTCCCAGAGAGTTGTTTCTTTCTGCTAACTGCTTTTTCTTTTAATTACATTTCTTGTGGCAACATTGGATAATAACATTATATAGGTTCCAAGTGTACAATTCTATGATACATCACCTGTGTACTGCATTGTGTGCCCACCACCCAAAGTCAAATCTTCCCTCACCACATATTTGACCCTCCCTTTTAAATAAAAATTAAATTGTTGGAGAAAATCAGGAACTGGATATGAAACAAGAAATGGTTCTCATTTGGCTTCAAATAATCCAATGATTGAGATATGACTGTAAATAATAGGAGAAAACACAATGAACATACAAAAAAAAGGGGGGGAGGGGTAAATCTCATTTTATTATTCTTACCCCTCAGATTTAGTATATCCACAATTTAGTACATACAAAAAAGTTGATAGTATTGAGTCAAAAGTTTTAGCTGTAAGTTAATTCAGAAGATTCTTAGAGTCAAATGATTTATATTAAAAGGTGGAGAAATATTTGGATTATGTATAACTGAAGTAAAAAATTTAATTATAATGTAAAAAGCAAAAGGATAGCATATGTGTAAAGGTGATGAGTAATGAAAATGTGGAAGATGCATAATGTAAAAATAAAATGACCACAGCCCTGGCCAGGTTGCTCAGTTGGTTGGAGCGTCCTTCCTTATACCAAAAAGGTTGCAGGTTCGATCCCCCATCAGGATGTCTATGGAAGGCAACTGATTAATATTGATTGATGTTTCTCTCTCACATTGATGCTTCTCTCTCGGTTTCTCTATCTCCCTCTTTTTCCAAAATCAATTTTAAAAACACTGCATCCTTAGATGAGGATTAAAAACAATTATAATAATCACAGCTCTCCAAAAGGAATCAGAGCAGATACTGGGGTCACTGGTTATTCTGAAGATTTGCAAATTGTGGGAGAGAAAGTTGGAAAGCTACAGACCTATGCATAATATACAGTAGTTTCAAAGGCCAGGTTAGGTTTCAAAGGCTGTGAGTCAAAGAGCTTCAGAAGACCAGAGGGGAGCTTGTCTAGAGCTTGACCAAGACCAGAGGTTAGGTAAGTGAGCTTAACAATGGCACTGAGGATAAACAAGTTTCAGATAGTTGTGGAGTGTAATTTTGAAAAGAATAAAGCAATTACTCTTTTTTTTCAAACTAAGTAATTTAAAGTTGTAGGAAAGACAACAGAATAAGATGCTAGATTTAGATTTAGTCTTGAGTTTTATTAGTAAACTCCTCTAATCCTTCAAGACCCAGCTCAAATATGTTGGCTCCTCAGAAAATTTTTCTAATGGCTTGGACTGTTGCTCCTGAATCTTTAATCATATATCCATTATAGAATTTACATCATTGCATTTCCCATGTGACTTTGCAGTACTTCCCACTAGTGTGGAGGGGGCATGTTTCCTTGCCCAGTCATCCTTGACCTTGGCCATTAGATATCACTTGATCAATGGACTGTTAGGGTGGATGGGACATGAGCAGCCTCTTTAAATGTGCCTTGTGTGACTCAGGTTAGCTAACTGTATGGCTATTATTTGCCATGAGAAAAGCGAGGCTGAGTAATTATTACTCTTCATCCAGACACATGGGGCAGACCTGATCATGAAAGGTAGCTTGGAGTCCAGTCTGGCCCAGACATAGCAAGCCAAACTCTACTGAATCACAACTGACCTACAGAAGTGCGAGGATGAAAGTGAGTGTTTGCTATTGTAATCCACTGAAATTTTGAAATTGGTTATTATTAAAAAAAACGATGACTTCACCTTTTTCAACACTCTCACATACATAAGTTTTGGTTCTCTGTATGGATTCATGTAGTATTCTGAATCTACATCTATTACAGTACCTCCTAATTGGTAAATTCCTGTTCAAACATCTATCTCTCCTCAAACACAGTAGGCAATTTGACTATCCAGACATATCTTATTGGCGTTTTTATTTTACTGTGCTCAAAGTAACTAGTACGAAGTAACCAGTACAGAGCTGCATTTTACATGTGAATGTTCAAAGGAAAGGGTGTCAGACATATGTGTAAGACAAATCCAGTCTAAGATATTTTGAAGCATCCATAACTTATCCACCACATATTGTTTTATTTCAGGCTTTTAGAAATCTCTGGTTTAAAGACAGAAAGAAAGTTATGGAAAAGAGTTAAATAAACTATGTGGCATTACAAAATAATATTAGCATGGCATTCATAAAGTTAGTACTGTCAGTTTAAATGCTAAGTCAATCCTAACTCATTCTCATTTATGGGAGCCTATTAAAAAGCTAACGGTTACTCTTTTCTGGCTCTATTTTTGCATTACATATTTTTTATGCTGCTGAGTAAATTCTATTTAGACATTAGTTTTTGCTCATATAAACTATTTTTGAATAGATAAAAAGCAATGAAAGCAGTTCCCAACTCAGAAGCTTAAATTATCCACACAACCAAATCACTGCAGCTATAAATACATGTTAGGATGAAAATGTGGAATTTGTCTGTACCATTTAGGAAATCAATTTTATACTGAGCCCTGAATGTATGGTGTCAAGGCATAATAAAATTTGATTTATAACTAAGTGAATAAACTGTAAGTCATAAAACTCCTAAGCCCCAAATTGTCAAACAGAGTAATTTCTAGTTTTAAACATGAGTCCATTAGGCTATCAGATACCACTCCTATTTTGTTAGCATTATAAGACAGAGTAATATTTATTTACATAGGACAGTTCAAATACACTATTCCATGAGCGATGCTTACTTTTTGTTAAATGGCAGTAGAACTGTGCTACACAGCCCAGATGGCCCTTGCAGGACTGCAGCAATTTTCTCTGGGAGTTGCCCTCAACTGAAGAGGGCCTTCTCATTCAAGATTACATCCGCCTTCCCTGTGGCAGCCTGTAGTCAATGACCAGGTGATGCTGGGATATAAAACTGGGCCCATAGCCCCAGACTAGGACAAGTGTAAAGGGCCATCTCAGCTTGCTGTGGGGTCACCTGGAGACCTCCATTGAGATTGCACCAGAGCTCAACCTTTCCCTCCACCCCAGAGAGTGGTGCCCTTTTCTCTCCCCTAAGGTTGGTCCCAAGAACACTTGCTCATACACTCCCTTCACATTAATCTCTGTCTACGCAACTCCTTCCTGGAAACCTGGCGGATAACACTTATGATAAATAATAAATGCAACTTGATAACATTAATTGAATTGAATTGAGTCTACCTTAATTGAACCAGCAGTTAGGGGAAACACTAGGATAAAATGGTGGAGTCCTGCCCTCCAGGAGCATGTAGCTCTAGTGAAGAAACAGAGATGTAAACACATAATTATCATCTCGTGAGGCAAGCCCTGGAAAAGAGATGAACGGATCTCTGCATTTTTAATTGTTTCCTGTGGAAGGGCTACTGACTGCTCCGTATATTCCCTGTAGCCCTCACAGTTAGTCAGCGCCATAGCACAAGTTCTGGCTAATAGACTGGAGGCAGACATGACACATTCCAGGTCTCGGCAGAAGCATTTTTTGAACCGCAGGTCTGTTCCTCACCTCTCTCATTTTCTGTTACGGCAAACTGGAAGCCCCAGGTTGAGATTTTGGCATAATGAGATAGAAGTCTCATCTTTGGAGTCACCAAATCTGCCTCACAGTGGCCTTTGTATAGAAATGGGGCATCTGATATGTAAAGTCCCAAGATCAGCAGGGTTGATAGTATAGTAGCATAACTTTGCCCACTCTCAATAACATCTGGCTGGTAACTTATACCCATTTTGGCGAGGAAGCTAAGAATATAAGACATATTTCATATCTATGACATTTAAACTGAGCACTGTGTGACTGATAATTGGTTTTTCTCTGCAGAGAAGAGAATTGGTCTTTTTTAAGGAAGAGGAAATACCCCAAGAGCTAATCAGACCTGGTTGGTCAGGAAATACTAAGTTGTCATATGTTATTTATAGTTTAAACTCTTAACCCAGGCGAGGGGGCTTTCATCTGTCGAAATGATAGAACTGCATGCTGTTTTTTGAATGGAGGCACACTTTTAGGGGAAGACTGTCTCAGAGATGTTTAGATCACAGTTTAGGTGAGATGCAAATGTAAAAATGGGGGTAGGGGAGAGAAAAATTGATTGAAATGAGGCCAGAGAGCTGGAATTTATATGAGATTTCACATGTCCACTAAAGGAGTGTTGATTTATTTTAACCTAGGCAATTTATTAAAGTAAAGGTAGTACTATGCCATTTCGTCGTGCCCAGTTCATTTTCTTAATTTACTGATGATTCAAAGGCAGGAACAATATCTCCCATGACTCTTAGGATAAAGTCTAATCTCTTTAACTTGGACCTTGAGGCTCTCTGGGACCTGGGTGTCGCTAATTTCTCCAATTACAGTAGTTGGTGTCTGAGCCTTGAAAAGGGGCTGTGTGAATTCGAACCCCTTGCTCTACCAGTGGGTCATTATCATCATCTATAAAATAAAGATAATACTACTTATTCAGAAGGTTTACAGGGTAGATTACCCAAATAAATCCATGTGAACTATTTATATATTTTTTAAAGGTTCTTGACAAATAGTACAAGCTCAGAAATCTTAAGTGTTTTGTGTGCCTCCTCACCTCACCACCCACACTCCAGAATAATGCCTAGTTAACCTTCAATTAATAAAGTAGATGTTAACTTTTTTTCTGAGAAGGATGCAGTGGTCCTCCAAAACTCAGTTAAGTTATTGCCCAGGCCCTTCCACTATATCTTGGACTTTTGAATAGACTGTCCTAAAATTTAATCATATCATTACTTATGTGTATCTGTACACAGAGTCCTGAGTATACTCTGAGAAGTAGAATACTGTTGAAGAATTTTTAGTAGCGGAACGACATGATACACATGTCTAAAGAATCACTCTAGCTGCTGTGTTGTGAATAGATTCCATGGGAGCAAGTCTCTAGACCTGCTATGACCTGCTGGAAAGTAATGGCAAAGGTTTAGGTGAGAGAAGGCAGAGGCTTGGCCTGGGGTAGCAGCAGCGTCATTGTGATATATTTTGAAAGTGAAGCCTCCCCCTGTGGCAGTTTTCTGATGAATTGGATATGGTTTGTCAGAGAAAGTAGAGTCCAAAATTATGCCAATTTTTTGTTTCAGGCATCTGGAAGGAGGAAGTTGTCATCCACTGAGAAATGGAAGGCTATGGTAGAACATTTTTTGCGGGGGGGAGGGATAAAATAAAACAAACTAACTAAAAAAAAATCTAAGTTCAGTTACAGAATGTTGGATTTGGGACATCTACCAGACATCCGTTTGGAGATGATGGGGAGTCAGTTCGATATGTGAGAATGGATTTCAATAGAGAAGTAGCTGGGAAATGTAAATTTTAAAGTTGTCAGCATATAGATGGTCTTGACAGCTTTAAGGCCAGATGAGAGTTCCAGGGCCATGAGTGGAGAAGAGGAGAGGACCAATGCCCAAACTTGCAGATCTCTGACATTTAAGGAGTCAGAGAATCAGAAAATGATCTAGCAAAAGAGACTGGATGTGAGCAATAATCAAAGGGGAAAGAAAAACTGAGAGGCTACGGTGGTCTGAAAAATAAATATAGAGAGAATTTTGAGGAAGAATTTTTTTAGTTCATTTTTCAAGAAGGGAGAATAACAGCATGTTTGCATGCTGATGGGAATGGCCCAGTGGAGAGCAAGCTTTGAGGATGCCTGGAGGGAAGATAAGAATGCTTCTGTGCTGGGCAGAGGAGGCAAGAAAGGGGAGAACTGGATCACACAGAGGTGAAATGAGTGGATTTAGACAGGAGTCTGGATAGCTCACCTCTGGGCATGGTTAGGAAAGCCAAATCTGGGGACAGGAGGCTGGTAGATGTTGGAGGAATTTGTGAAAGTTTCCTTTCTTACTTCTTTTAGTTTCTCAGTAGCAATAGGAACCAAGGTCATCAGGTGGGCCTCAGTTTCCCCAAATGTAAAACAAATATTACATTTAGCATCCTATATAATAAAAGGGTAACATGCAAATCAACCCAACAGCAGAACGACCGGTCGCTATGACAGGCACTGACCACCAGGGGGCAGACACTCAACTCAGGAGCTGCCCCTGGTAGTCAGTGTGCTCCCACAGGGGGAGCACTGCTCAGCCACTAGTTGGGTTGATGGTTGGCAAGTGCAGCGGAGGTGGCGGGAGAGGCTGCAGCAGTGCTAAGGATGTCCAACTGAGGCTTAGGCCCGCTCCCCGTGGAGAGCAAGCTTAAGCAGCAGTCAGACATCCCCCAAGGGCTCCCGGACTGCTAAAGGATGCAGGCCACGCTGAGGGGACCCCCCACTCCCACCCCCACCCCTGAGTACACAAATGTCGTGCACCAGACCTCTATTATTTCTATGATTCTGTAAATGGGTAGTAATTTCAAAGGCACACACTCAAAAAGATTCAAGAGCTGACTATCAGCTCTGAATATTCAGTAAGTAGGAGAGAGCTTATAAGGCACAATTATTACTTTTGTTATATTATCCCATATTTTATTATATTTTGCTTGTGTGACATCCTCATGGTTTCTGGCACATTTATAATTTCTAGCAAGTGAAGACACTGTCTTGGAGATTGACATAGCCCATCTGCTTTAAAACAGCTTATGTTACAAAACGCCATATTTTCTCCTAAAAACTTCTTGCACTGAAGCAGAAAAAAAATAACAAGTTGGTATTAAGAAATGGTTTTCTGGAGTAGTCACCTCTGCAGGACCATGAGAAGCATTCCTTTAAACAAAATTAAAAAGTTGATTAGTTCCGGTTTTCTCCCCTAATGTAGCATCATTCCTACCTAACTAGTAATGCATTCCTATTTTGCCTTTTATGATGAGCTAAAAAGTTAATGTATAGTAACACAGAAAGTAAAATAGATCAACTTCTGTTCCAAGAGGATATGCTTTTCATATCAAATTCAGTTTTTCCAGACTGAGGCTCCGATTGTGGACTGAAGCAATCAGAAATAAATATAAGGCTTTCTAAAACTACTGTGCAGGCACAGTGTCTGAGGAAAAAGGTGCTACTTTAAAATGTAGTAGGTTTTCATTCTTGTTTAAGTTTTGAAATTATAGTGTTTTGAATCTTTTGTTAAGAGTCTCACCACTTCTATACAGATGAACTGTGTGCATTTCAATATAAAGGAATGGTGTGAGCAATTTCACTCCATTACTCCCAATTCTAATATATACATAGTGTCTGTGCCAATGCTACTAACAACAACAAAAAAGAATAATAATAAAAATAAAACAAATTAAAAAAACAAACAAACAGGAAAAGAACAAGGTCTTCTAATTCATATAATGGGCTTGAGTGAGATGGTAGCTTTCATCTCATGGATCCAGTCACTAAGGGATTTAAAAATTTTTTAGAAAACCCAGAAATATACAGTATGTCAACAACACATGCCTTTTCATTCCACAGTGTCTTATCTATATCGAATTACAAAGAAAACTCATTCACATTGCACACTTACTACCAATAGGTCACCTATTTCTATGTTGCTGAGTCTAAGTGTCTTTTTCACAAGAAGGTAAGAAAACAGAAGCACAGTAAAGTTGAGACTTTCAATTTTTTCAAAACCAATTTGGGATACTTCTATAAATAATATCAACTGAATTTGCTCAGGTTAAATGCTACAATATGCTATATGAAAGGAGCTAAGTAGATTGAATGCCTGCATTTGGATAGAGTAATATATATAGATTCATACAATGTAATCTGCAAAGGCATTTTAGTAAATAAGTGTTAGGTGGAGTTTTTAGTTACTCTATAGCTTAATATGCAAACATGTCTTCTGACAGATAAATAAAAAGTAGACAGATGATTACCCATATTATCTCTCAATCTCATTATGTATTTTTTCCATGAAAATATGTCAACTATTTGAATTCATAGCACTTTTGCCTTTGTTCCTTCTTATCAAAATTACATTCTCCCTTATAATTTGTAAATTGAAGCATGTATTGTAATTCACTTTAAACAGAATGATTCAAAATTTGCTGCAAATAATTTCAGCCACCACGTAAAACATGCAAGTGTATCTGATCACAAGAACAACAAAAAACGATACTAGAAAGCGGGTCTAGGAAAATATTTATTTCAATGACCTTCCTACTAACCAGATCATGTCTTGAAATATTTTTTTTGCTTAACAAATCAATAGCTATGACAAATATGTTTCACACCATATTAAATAAGTTGTATTTTTATGAACACACACACACACACACACAAAGTTATAAAAAGGAAATTCTGTTTAAGTCTATGCCTTTAAATTGCCTGTTTAAATTGGATTCCTTTGAGCATGGCTATCAAAAACCAGTCTGTCTCTTAAATCCCTCAAGACAGCATTTGCTTTCCTTGGAAACAGGTAATCTTGTAAATTCCTGGCAGTGGTGTTTCTATATGATATAAAATCATCTGTTTTAAGTGAAAAAAAAATGTAGTGATGATGTCAAACTATTCCTACACTTGATTCATGTAATCACTATTTTATTTTTAGATTTATTTATTCAACCAACATTTCCTGAGTGATTATTATTCCTGAGGGGAACAAAACAGATAAAATTCTGCCTCATGGAAGCTACGTGAAGGAAGAGAAGTCAGCACAAAGTTTAAACATCAGAATCATTTATAATTGCAACTGACATTAATCAAAATACTAATTAATATATAAATGGTAAGGAAGACAACTAGCAAAATCACAAATCATTGCTTTGCAAACACCAACACAGAAAGCTAATGATTTGGTTGATCGGTATAGTTTACTTTTCTTAGCACATGAGAATATTTTCTGAGTCAGGCTTCTTTTTTAAAAAATATTTTTTATTGATTTTTAAAGAGAAAGGGGGGCATAGGGAGGTAGAAACATCCATCAGCTGCCTTCTGCATGGCCCTACTGGGGAACAAGCATGCAACTCAGGCATGTGCCCTGACCAGAATTGAACCGTGACTCAACCACTGAGCCACACCAGCTAGGACAGGCTTCCTTTTAAAAATGGTATGTATAAGTATTTTTAAAACTAAAAGATACAAAGAACTTCTGCATCTCAACAATAAGTAAACATATAGCCCAGACTGAAAAAATGGGCAATTTATTTAACAGACATTTCACCAGAGAAGATACATAGATGGCAAATAAAAGCAGACGAAAGATGTTTAATATTTCTGTCTTTAGTAATGCAACTATAAACAACAATAAGATAAGATAGCACCATACACCTATTGAAATGGCTAAAATATAAGAACAAGTGGCTGTACTAACTGCTGGTGAGGAGACAAACTCTTTCATTGTTGGAAATGCAAAATGTTGCAGCCACTTTGGAAGACAGGCATTTCTTACAAAGCTGAACATCGTCTTACTGCATGATCTGGCAACCGCAGTCTTAGGTATTTATCCATGTATTTTGAAAGTTTATATTCACACAAAGACCTGCATGTGAATATTTAGAACAGCTTAACTAAAAACAACCAAGATGTTTTTGAATAGATGAATGGATAAACATATATTCTGACAATGGAATATCTTTTCTGTGATAAAGAAAGGAGTAAGCTATCAAGTCATTTAAAAATATGGATATAGCCTGGCCAGCATGGCTCAGAGGTTGAACGTTGACCTATGGATCAGGAGGTCATGGTTCGATTCCCAGTCCGGGCATTTGCCCAGGTTGCGGGCTCAATCCCCAGAGTGGGGTATGCAGGAGGCCCCCGATCAGTGAGTCTCTCTCATCATTGATGTTTCTCTCTCTTTCTTTCTCCTCCCTCTCCCTTTCTCTCTGAAATGCAGCTCCATTCCCATTAGGGGGCGTGCAGGAGGCAGCTGATCAATGATTCTCTCTCATCATTGATGTTTCTATTTCTCTCTCCCTCTCCCTTTATCTCTGAAATCAATAAAAATTTTTTAAAAAGATATGGATGCATCTTAAATGAAAGTATGTACTTCAGATATGACCTGATGAAAATGACATTTACCTCTGTGGTTTTCCTTCCCAAATCCCATAACTCTAATCTGAATATAAAGAAATAAGACCAATTCCAACAGAGGGTTCCCTAGCAAAATACCTGAACAGAAATTCTCCTAATTGTCTGGGCCAGTGGTCGGCAAACTGCAGCTGGCGAGCCACATGCGGCTCTGTGGCCCCTTGAGTGTGGCTCTTCCACAAAATACCACGTGCAGGCGCGCATGTACAGTGCAATTGAAACTTCGTGGCCCATGCACAGAAGTTGGTATTTTGTGGAAGAGCCACACTCAAGGGGCCAAAGAGCCGCATGTGGCTCGCGAGCCGCAGTTTGCCGACCACTGGTGGGCTATCAAAAACAAAGGAAGTCTGATTAATAGTCATAGCCAAGAGAAGCCTAAGCATACATGACAAATAAATGTGATGTAATATTTTGGATAGCATCCTGGGACAGAAAAGGAACATTAGGTAAAAACTAAGGAAATCAGAGTACAGTATAGTCTTCAGTTAACAATAATGAAAAAAGTTTTCTCTGTTTTCAACAGACTCCACTCCACCCTTCCCACTGTCATCACCCTCATGCTCAGGGAACACAAACAGCTGTATAATCACAGATATCAGAACTCCTAGGGAATTCAGATTGCTCAGGAAATTGCTTATTCTTCAAAAGATGAAATCTTCCTAAAATCGGATCCTCTGCCTTTCAAACAGTACATATGCAACCTGACTTAATCTGTTCTCGATGGCTTGGAATATTTAGAAATAACAGTTTGGGGATGACTTACAGGATTTTTTGAGGGTCTGTTGTCCTAACTCTACCTATTGAAGACAGAGACAGCATCCCCTCTCCCACCCGCACCCCCTTTTTTTAAAGAATTGATACATAAACAAAGTACTCTTCTCTTTTGTGAGCATTGAATCTGGCCTGCTATGAGTAGGCCATGGTCTCTCTTGTATTTGGTTTTGTATTATGTGTCCTTCTCAATCTTTATCTGGCTCTGTATGTAAGTAACTGGCCTGACCCGAGAATTCCTATGATACTGCATCTTGTAACTGCTCCTCACCTCTGCCTGCTGGAATCTTGGCAAGGGACAGACCTTTGGGATACAACTATGGGCGCCTGGGTACTCCCAATCCCCATATGTCATGGGAAAGGTATCACTGATGATGATGCATGGACTGCTTTCCTTTATGAAAGGATCTCCCTTAAGGTCACCAGATGGCATGGTTCCTGCTCAAATACTTCTTATGAGAAAGGCATTTAGTGATGACTTTATATAAAATAACATCTCTTAGTGGCTGTCTAACCCTTTACTCTGATTTATTTGTTATAGCACTTGTCACCACCATATTACATGATTATTTATTTACTTGTTTATTGTCTGTCTTCCCCATTAATAAAGGCAGGCAACATGCCTTTTTGGTTTCCTGCTCTAAATCCCATGCTTACAACACTGCCCACTCATTGAATATTTAAAAATTAAACTTTCTAGGGTCAGAGTATTCCAGTGTGTTTCCAAAAATATTTTGGAAGTCTCTTTGCTTTGTCTAATCAACTTCCTCTATTCTGACAGTAGTTACAACAGCTATTGATAAATTACACTTAAATAAACCCTGATTCAGGGTCAGTGATGATCTCAGATAAGGAAGTATCTGAACTGTGTGTGTGGACTTTATGACATCAATGTTGCCACTCAAAGGCCTTAAATACTTCTTAGCCACATTCTGCAGGTTTTATGTGAAGTTTCCAAATTGTTATGCTATGACTAGAAGAATAGTTAACTGTTACTATAATTTATTCTGAACAAAGCATGCATGGTACAGGAAGTATTCATGGAAGGGAAAAATACAGTACATTGAGAAGCCAAATATATGCTATTTTTAAAAAGTAAGTATTCTTTTAAAAAATTAGATGATCTATGTTTCTCTTCTTTAGAGAGTATAATCAAGAGAGAATTAGATTAATATTGACAAATGTCACTAATTTCACCTCCCCAAAACATTTCAAATCATGAGTAATAAGTTCACATCCATAGCAACCACAAGATAAGAAATTTTTCTTGAGGCCACATAACTCCCATATAACAATAATTTTAACATGCTAAACTGTCACTCAATTTTGAGTAGTGCAAAATGCATTCCCCTTTGGCAATAGCAATTTTTTTCATTAATAGCCAAGGCTGATCATTGTAAATTTTCTTTATCCTTTTATACAGAACTGTGCAGCTCAAGGAAGGATCACAAGGTCAGAATGAATATAAAAACCCATCTTTACTCGAACACATGAGCAAAGACAGCAGGAACATCTGGGCATAGCCCAACAATGAAGCACACCAACATGTCAGAACTGCATGAAATATGTGAGAGTCCCAGTCGTTCTTCACACAAATCACATGCGCAACAAAAGAAATAAAATTATTTTTAGCTTCTTCACACACCTACTGATCTCACAACATTTAAATATTCAGGGGGTTTGAACTCCCAGTTTTATTCCCCACTCTTTTTTGGTACTCCTGGTTTAAAGACTGTTTCTATCACTTTTTTTTTTTTTTCATTTTGGAAGGGCCTTCTTTTGGCCATTCTCATGACTCCTACTGTATTTTCAGGAAAGTGGGTCATATCAACACTGAATGTTTCCAAAGTTGAACTTCTCCCAGGTCTACTGTTTCTATTTATAATGGAAAGACAACAATAAACGAATCAAATGTGCCCAGGCATCCTCTTTTAGTACTGTGGGGATGAAGTGGCCATGTGTAAGTTAGTTCATTACTTACAGGAGTCGTCTTCATATACTCAAATTCAGGATGTGGGTCTGATGAAGTCAATGGATGCTTTTAAGCATACCAGCATTGTAAATTCCAGTTCATGCACCTAAAAAAATGTAGAAAATGAGAAGTGGCCATACAAAAATATGTATCAGCACCAAAATATGAAATTCACATAATGAAGGTTAAGAGCTGGAGCAGAAAAACACTAAAAATGTATTTACTTTTTTTTTATAGGATTTGTTGCCCACTGTCACAGAAGTGGTTAACTGTCCACAAATTTATTTGTTTATTAACAATGGAAAGTGCTCAGAAGTATTAAGAATCTCTTTTTGGTCATGAGTTGTAAGAAGCAGCTGGACCGTGCATTTTGTGGCCATATATAAAAGATGATAAAGTCCTACAGGGTGATGGAATTGCAATATAGATAGCCCTGGAATCCTCTGAACTGCCATGGGGAGAACTGACAGCCAGCTAGGAAAGTCTTCAGTGGATGGTTACTTTATGCAAAAATATACTTTTTTTTTAAGCAATTGTAATTTGGTGGTTTGTTTCTTATAGCTTCTAGCGGTAACCCTCCTCTCCATATAGTTTAGAATTTTATGCCTGTTACACCATGTTTAGGTCTCAGTTCTTCAAAGCAGAATTATCTGACAATTCCTAGCTCTACTGATTTTTCCTTTCTCTGACTTCTCATGTGTGTTTTCTATACTGTATACCAAGGTGTTCTCAAACCTGGAAGCATATTGAAATAACCTTGAGGAATTTTTACAAAAACATTTAAGCCCTACAAGAACTTATAGTTCAGTTTCTCTGATGGTGAAACCTAGAAATATGCATTTTTAAAAATTCCCCAGATGATACTAATGTACCCAGATTTGGAAACTTCAGGCATATGTGAAACTTAAAGGCATTTATATTTCATTGTTTATATTTTCCCTAATATTGCTTAGGAGAATCAATAATTTTAAATGAACACATCTTTACTCTTATTCACCCATGTGCACAGGTACAAGGAGCTGCCCATAGGTGAAACAGCTCCTTCTCAAACTAATATTGCAGAACTCTTGAGATGACCACCTGCCTGTGCAATACACCTCTCCTAGGGTTTCCAATGATTCTCAGTACCTCATTTTAAGTCAAATCATCTTCTAGATCCCTTCATATTTGGTGATTACTAACAAACACCTACAACAACTTATGAATTAGAAAGTGGATTGAACTTATTCTCATGCTTTCATGTCTGTCTTCTTCTAGTAAGTGACATCTCCTTAAAGACAACATTCTATCTTAAGATTTCGAATTTAATTTGTGTCCCCCTAGACCTCCCAAGTTTATGGAGACTAAAGGACTCATGTTACCCCTTTCCTCTTCTCACTTGCTAATGTAAAGAATCCAGTTTCATACAAAATCTAACTCATTAATTTCTGGGAGTCTCTAGGGAGTCTGTCGTGTTTTTTGTTTCCTGGAGAACTTTGGAGTAGCAAGGTATTTAACACTTGAAGAAGGAAATCTCCTCTTGGATATCAAAATGGTGTTATTTTTCACTCTTATATATTATGGAAATGTTCATGGAAACATCTCTTTCTCTTTTTCCCCGAGATAAGGCTAGAGCTCCTACAGGTAGACCAGAAAACCAATATTTGAGAGACCTTATGGTCATTCCTATTTTCCTCCCCATAGACAATGAACTCCCCGCTTCTGGATCCTTTTGCGTCTACTGTTAAAACCATATATGGAAATAAACTCTTCTCTGGCTGCTTAACTATAGAAAGAGATATAGGAGATGCTATTTAATGTAACACATTAAATACATTACATCCTCTGTCTATATATATAAAAGCCTAAGCAACCGGAACAACCAGAACAATTGGTTGCTATGATGAGCACTGTGGCCAGCCAACTAGCCCAATCAGGGGGCGGGCCGGCAGGACCCCACCCACGCACGAATTCGTGCACCGGGCCTCTAGTTAAATATAATAGACTCTTATTTGTAAATCTAATCTTTGAGTTTTTCTATTGGCCATACACAACATGTATGTGCACTCTTAGGGACAGACATAACAGAGTTACATTTATTTTTAATTACCTTCAAGTGGGCTATACCTTTAAAGTTTCCTTAAAATATTAATAACATTTTAATGTCAGAACTTCAATTTTTCTTTGGTCTATGTTCAAATATACTTCTTCCCATACAATTTCTTTGACGTATTTAATATGCCCACTAGACATCTTTATTTTCATCAACTTTATTAAGCTTGAGATACTTAAAGCTACAATGACTGAAATTTAGTTTAAATTAGGTTAGTTGGTTTCTCATCATTTGTACCAGGCTCTTCCAATGTCATTTAATAGCAAGGTTGCCTCCCTTTTTGAAGTTGACATGCCAGCCAGAAATTTAATATTTTTTTCATAAATAACCCAGTTTTTAGGGAAAAGATTCCCATTTCACCAGGTAGAAGAAGGTCAAAGAAGAAACCATAGTTTCTGCCCAAGATCATGAGAGAAGGAATTAATTTCTAGGCTTTTGTTTACTAGTCCCTTGTCATACCATTTTATTAGGCTATGTTACATAGGTGTTGACACAAATATCACAATTCTTTGCATTTATTTACATAGGAAATGAACCTTGGTTAAATGAAAGAGTTTCCTTTTTTTTTTTTTTACCAAGTATCATTTTAAATATCATTGGCTTCTTATGTCCATTTACTGACATGGTGTTTGGCATGTGCCCACACATTATTTCCCCTCATCTCTTATATTTACTATGATTGTCAGAGTAAGGATATCTTTTAATGAAAAGTGTAAATCACTTGACACATTATTGGGCTACAAGGTCCTCAATACTTATTTAGTTATTATGTCCTGTATTCACATTCTAATAAGATAATTACATAATTTTAAAGCTAAATGCACAGATTTTATAACTAAATTACAGGTCCATTAAAATAGATGTTACTTATGCAACTAAATCTGTTGAATTTAATATTTTTATCACATTTTCTACCACCTTACTTAATGATCACTTAGCAATTTACTGCTGTCTGATTCTTCACCTGACAGTAGAATAGGTAAATCTTTCATTCTATATTAAACCTGTAGAGAATGCTCATTTGTGGTTTAAGACTAGCCTTGGCATACTGGCTGTTTTTTAAAGTTCATGTTAGTTACTATCTGTCCTGGAACATATTAAAAACATGGGTCTAAAGAGAAACAACAATAGCTGTATCTCGTGTCTACAGTAAATTTATTGGTAGCTATACATTTTAGTGGAAACTGTGTTTGATGATGTGTTGTGGACTTGTACACCTGAAACATGTATAATTATTTAAAATCGTTTATTGAATTTTAGAGACAGAGAAAGGAAGATGGAGAGAGAGAGAGAGAAACATCCACATGAGAGTACAATATGGAGAGGCTGCCTCCTGCACAACCACGACAAGGATCGAGCCCGCAAACCTAGCATTTGCCCTTGATCGGAATCAAACCGGCAACCTCCTGGTGCACAGATCAATGCCCAACCAACTGACCCACACTGGTTAGGGCCTGTGTAATTTTATTAACCAGTGTCACCCCAATAGATTCAATAAAAAGGGAAAAAAAGAAATATAATTAAAATCATCCTTGAAAATGGAGAGCCTTATTCTGAGCATGGTGTAGTTGATATAAATAAAGCCAAAGAATCAATTTTTTTTTCAGAAAATATTCAAATGGATAGAGCTGAGAATGTATGTTATGAGTCCTGTAGATATCATTAACTCATGTTGATAGTAGAGGATACGGAGAAAAATTATAAAATTTCAGCTTTTTGTATGGTTATTCAAACTTACCCATTATGCAGGGCTGTTGTGATGTTCACATGAGCCAAATGCATGGGAAAATTCTTTGCAAGGTGAAAAGTATTTTATATCTAATTAATTGTTTATAGAATATAGATAATTGAATCATGCATAACAAGACTTCAGTGACATTAAAAATCTATATAACATTTAATAAACATATAAAACTCTTTGACTAATGATTTAAACAAGTCTCAAGTCCTACTCAGAGTTTTTTAAATCAGTTGCAACCCCAAGGAATAATTTTAAATAATCTATCCTTCTTTCTTTTGTAGCTGACACACTCACAGGCTGATGCAAAGTCAAAGTCATTACGATTTTCTAATGCAGAGCTTTGGAGTAGGGTCAACTCTCCTATTTCGTGTCCCTCTCTTTAAAATTCCGCTGGCAGCCAATCCTGCTACACTCAAAGCAATGGGACAGTTCAAGTGTTTGCAACAGCACAGCATTTTGTTATGCAATAAAAAGATAAATATGACTTTATCTTTCCAACTATCCAGCTTTATTTCTGCCAAAGAGTGGTAAAAGTGAAAAGGAAAATATTTGTGGGAAAATGGGTGAAAAATAATGAGAAATGTAGCAGATACAGATGGCATTGCTCAAGTTAGCGATTTCCTAATTTGGAAATTTTATTAAAATAGGTTGGCTGGCCACAAGTGCTACCTCACAGACTGGTAGTTCCATAGGCTATGGCTGACTTCAGTTTCACAGCCCCAGAAATGTGATTTTTGTTAATGCCATTCTAAAGAATAGGCTTCTGAAAACTGATTCATGCTAAGCACAGACACAAGATTCTGAGATTATGTCACTGAATTCCTTACAAAGAAAAGTAAGAGGGTTCAGGTCTGTTTAGTAGTTATGTCAACTGCTCCCCTCTAGAAGCAAATCTGTAAATTAAATTATACTAGAAGACTACTTGGTAAGCAAGAAGTTTGCTCCTATACAGTCCATTTTTAGCTCCTAGTATATTTCAGGTATTGCCTAGCACTGAGTATACAGCAATCACGAAGACAAGGCTCCACATTGAGAAGTTCACTCAATGAAGTAGGGAACAGAAACAGAAACATACCAGCCATGTTTCTTGACTGCAAATAACATAAACCAGCTGTAACATGTTCATGCTGAATAGTTATTAAAACAATGAGTTAGTTGCTCAAGGAATTACTAGAAAATAATGTTAGGGTCCCATAAAAAGAAATAATGACCAAAATCACACAGGAAAACCAGTATGGTGAGGACACCACTGCCACCATCTCCAAACAGCAAGTGCTACACCTGGCCCTCTCTAGACCCACATTCATAGTTCACTGCCACCACTCCTCTGCCATTGTGACCTCTGAAGTTTGAGATGCTTTCTAATAGCAGTGCTGACAGTCTCTCACAGTTCCTGCTATTAGTATTGGGTTTGCACAACTAATTGGTAGAACCTAGGTCACATGCTTGCATATTACCTCCAAGGGAGCCTGGGTAAGCTATCATGTAGCACTTTCAACTTCCATAGGACATTAGGCACTGGTTACCTCAATATATAAATATATTCTAAGCAGAAGCAAGTCAAGTTCTATGCAACCATCAATTATGACCAATGTCTTCTACAACTGCAATATAGCAAATGAAGTATAACAGTAAAAGTATTTTAGTTGCTATATAAAGACAGAGGATACTCAACAAGGAATTGCCAAGATTATTTTTATAGTTGCAGCTAGAAGTTATGATAATCCTATATATCCATTTCCATTCAAGCCAGGACAAAGAGGCAATGACAAGAACTGACATTAATCTAGTGCATATGCAGTTCAAGTACAAGGAATAAATTATTCTTCTATTTTGCAGCTGTAACTGCCAAGAATTGGTCAGATTAAGTAATTGTGCCCAGATTCCCAAATGATAACTAATGGGAAAAGGTAGCAAGCTACATATGTCTGATTGCCACAAATCTGCTTTTTAGGTTATATTTGGACTTGGTAATTCCACCCAGAATTGACCGGAGTCAGAGGGATTGTTTAATGTGAGATTGATTGACAATTTTGAAAGCCAAATATTGCAGATCAAACACTTAGTCAATATGCCCTCTTCTCTGGACAATGTTGAAAGGCCCTTGACAAAAATCTTATAATTCTTATTTTCTGGACATTATGTAGATAAACCTATCATAATAGTGCATTCTTTACTTGTACACATAAATACTAACTAAGTGGGTGTTTTCTTTCAAAATCCATCACATTTCAATCAGAAGATATAACCCAGGCACCTTAATTAACCTTGGTTGTGTCCCAATTCTCCTCTGACCTACATTTACAAAGTTTATCGGACAGAAGGTATAACTCTTACATATGACTAATCTTTTCCATTAGGTATTAATTCCTAATGGTTTTGTTCCAAAAAATACATGTATTTCTAATTCCTACAAGTGCCTACAGTTGCACTTCACTGCAGCCTCCAATATTTAGAAAATACTCTGCATATAAACTTGAGACATGAACATTTGCATAAATGTTGCTAAAACTATGCTCCTGAATAAAACTATATCCACTCTGCCAACACCCAACACAATTATCTGCCTGCTGAATTTTAAATCCCTCCCTGTTCCTTCCTTCACCTTTCTTCTGTATCAGAGGTGACTGACCCCTCTATGAATGATATTTCCCGGGCTCCCCTTCCCAGTAGCTTCTTGTAGGTTCTGGTGATGGTAGACACTGACAAAAATTTACAAGTCAAGAAAGAGAAGGCGACAGAATACTTCTTCTCTATTTCTCTTTTGAATTTGCATCATGTTGATCCCAGATTCTACTAAGACTCTGATAACATCTCTTTTCCATTTGTTGCCTCAATTCAAGGAATTTTGGTAGCTCCAAGATGTTGCTCATCTTCGTCCCCTATATGCTGTTCTGATCTTCCATAATCTTTGTAACTAATCTCCATATTATGGTCTCTCAATTCAGCTACTTGGTACAGGCCTTATTTTCTTGACTAATCTCTGACTGATACTTCTCTCGGTAGTATTTAAATTTCAAGTAAAAATATGTTAAAACAGAAATAAACAGGAAAAAATGAAACAATGATAAAATAACAAATATCAGAAATTCAAGTTAGAAAAAAGAACAATGACAGAATAAATCACTTAAGATTTAAAAAGTCCTGGTTCTTTGCAACTGACAATAATAAATTAAAATTGAGAAAAAGTAATTTTTTTTAAAAAAACCCATTTGATTGGCATAAGATCAGCATCAGCTAATTCCGGAGGTATTCAGAAGTCTGAGACTTACAGAGGAAGTATCGCCCTATCACCAGAAGCCTGTTCCATTCCTCAGGTTCAAGGCCCATGCAAATCTGCAATCATCAAAATGAACAGCAAATCATCAAGAGAGGATGCAACAGTGACTGAAGACCTTCTACACATTTCCAAAATCCACAACAATGCAACGCAGAATAATCTGGGTTGAGAATAATAATCTATATACCAGTAAGATGGAGAAGGATATCCTTAACTTTAAAGATTTAATGGAACAAATTGTCTTCGAATTTTATGGAAATGGCTACAAGTATTGACTAAAAGATTGACCCTCTTGGTAACATTGGTTTGATAAAGAAAAACACTCAATGAAAAGTACTCTTAAGATCCCTCACTCTGACAGGAAAGTTACAATGATAACATAGCCAACAATAAAAAATAAAACAAAAATTCACCTTAAATACTTTGAGAATTTTTTTAAGAAAAAACGGCAATTATTGGCATTCTATGTACTTAATTTTCATGTTAATTGCTACTTAAAAGCAATTTAGAAGTTCAACAACAAGAACATTTTTGAGAAATCTTGTGAGTGGTATTAGCTCAGTATCCACCTTTAATTGCAAATCTGTCATTTCCTTCTTACATCTTTGAATAGAATAATACCCTTGAAATAATAATTTAAAAAACACAAAGTCCAGCTACTCAAAAGTAAAATTTTAGTTAGATTTTCTTAAGTTACAAGTGGTATGAGTATACACACAGGAAACATGGCTTCTCCAGATGTGACTTAGGAGAGAGCCAAAAACCTCTCTAAAGAGTACTAGAATATTAGGATTCAAGAATGTATCAAGGGGAAAAAAACACTCAAAAACTGGATTTGGATGTTTCCTTCACCAACATCAGAGGTTGAAAGAAATTTCTTTTGATGCATTTAGGAAAAAGTATAGCAATGGAAATAAATCCTAGATATAAAAAAAAACAACATATTGACATTTTCCTACTGAGATGGCTTCTTTTTAAATTAGGTATATTGGGGTGACATTGATTCACAGCATATAAGATTGAGGTATACAAATCTATGATGCAACATCTATATATTGCTCTGTATGCTCCCCATCCAGAGTCTAGTCTCTCTCCATCACCAAAAATGTGACCCCTTTACTCTCTTCATCCTCCCTCATCCCTATCTTCATCTCTGGTAACCACTATACTGTTGTCTGTGTCTATAAGTTTGTTTGTTTATTTGTTGCTGTTTTATATCCCACATCTGAGTAAAATAATATGGTTCTTATCATTTTCTGTCTGACTTATTTCACTTAGCATGATACCCTCAGGATCCATCCATGTTGTTCCAAATGCAGCATTTCATCCTTTTTTATGGCTCAGTAATATTCTATTGTATTACGTGTAACACAATTTCATTATCGAATCATCCTAGAGGTGGTTTCTTAATTCCAAGATATTTACTCTGTATCTGATTCATTTAACTCATTTCCCTCATAGCTAGACAAGAGTATTTTATTAATAACTGCATAAAAATGATTGTTCAGCTTCAGTTGGATTTAACCTAAAAATTCATAAAATTAATATAACAGAAATCTACCATAAGCCAATAGACAAACTACAGGCTTTCTGAACAAAAAAGTTATTTTTCATTTCTTTACTAAAAACTCATTGCTCATCCAACAATGTATAGTTTTAAGATATCGTTCCAATAGAAATAGCACAGTGTAGTGAAAAGCAGTGAATCTTCGCTGTATAAAGTGCATCAGAGCATTATACGTGGTGAATGCAATTGAAGAGGGTAATTACCTTTGGGACTGAAACTATTTTGACACCACCTATATGTCAGGCAAGAATGCTGCTGTTATGGCCGCATACTGTTGCTATTGTTAGAAATTCTGACTGTCTGCATTTAGCAACTGGGAATATGAAAACAAACTTCGTTCCAACTAAAACAATAGTCAAAGTAACCTTTTCAATTGAATTGTTGCTTGCAATAATGAAATTGTAGTACATACCAATGGTGTATTTGCAATCACGTCAGCTTGCGTTTTTCTCGCTGAAGCCACTTTACACATTTTTAATAGAAATCTTTTTTTTTTAAATCAGACTACTTGGCAGTCTTCACAGTTCCCTGAGCACTCTATTTATCTTGAAGGCTGTATCTATAATTGACACGAGAAAGCAGAAGCTAGAAGAATATTCCTAAGAGGAACAGAAGGTGGGGGGATTTTATTGGCCGATGGGTTCAGGCACAGGACTCTCCAGTGTGATGCTCCTTTGAACCACTGGCTACACCTGACTGGAACATTCTGGATGATTGTCAAAATTCACACTGATACCCTTATGTTTTAAGGCCAGCCTTTCACAAAGACTTGGGTGGTGAGCAGAACAGCAAACCTGGCTTAGATCTACTGGCACTTGCTATTTTGAGAAAATACCCAAAGGTCCTTCCTGTCATAAAACACTGGATTGAGGAAAGCTAGGAAAAATCCAACTTTAATTTCATGAATTTGCACTTGCAAAAACACATATCTTCACCAAAATTAAGAAGACTTGAGAATTTGGCTCCAAGCAAAATTCCACTCCAGGGACAGCGGGATTGAATGCAGATTTCAGCTGTGGGCAAAACCTCACTATTATTTCTAGACAATGGGGCTTTCTGTAGTGGAAATGGTGGCGCTCTACACATAGAATGGCCACAAGCCAGTTCTCAGTTTTCTCCAGTGGATTTGCCAGATTGGCTACAGGAGGGAATATTTTCACACAGACTGGTAACAAGTCTAATGAAACTTGGGGGAAAATTAATCTAGTTAATTTTTTTCTAAGTGAGTGCCTGAAAGCTCAGAGGAAATATATATATAACTAGGGGTCCAGTGCACAAATTCGTGCACCTTGAAAGGAACTATGGGCCATGAGCCTGAGGTGGGCACAGAAGTGGGTCTCAGCCCATCCTCCGCACCCCTGCCCGGACTCGCCCACCGTGGCCTCTGGTCCCATCTGCCTGCAGCCCTGCTCCTGCCACCGCTCCCATGTGCTGATGGCACTGGTCCCACTCGCACCCACTGATGGTGCAGAGCGATTGGGGCTGGTGCCAGCAGCAGGTGTAAGTGGCAGCTGCTGGCCTGATCACCCCTTAGGAGCAGGGGGATGTAGAGAAACCCTCAGGGGCGATCAGGGCTGGCAACCGTCACTCACACCCACTGACAGGGCGAAGCAATTGGGACCGGCACCAGGTGCCGGCTGTGGGTGCGAGTGGCGGCTCCAGTGCTGGCAGCAGGTTTAAGTGGGGCTGGCGCCAGCAGCAGGTGCAAACACCCAGCAGGACCATGGTGCATGGGAGCAAAGAATTTTCAGTAACCACCAAAGGCTCACCCCCATGACAGCAACTGGTGCCCCCTTGGTCTACCGCCTTGGTCTAGCACCTGCTCCACCATCCCGCAGCGGCCGATGCCTGCCATTTTCCTCACTCTGCCGCCTGCTGCCGACGCCTGCCATGTTCCGCGTGCGCCCCCGGTGATCAGCGCACATCATAGCAATCAGTTGTTTGGTTGTTCCGTGATTTGGACTATTTGCATAGTAGGGTTTTATATATATATATATTACATCCAAGGGGTAGAGACCCACCTGGAGGGGAACTACCCTCAAGTAAGCTCTGCATTTGTTGAATGTCCTCAGCATGATATAGATCAATGCTTCTCTCTATTGCTCATAAGAATCACCTAGGGGTCCTGTTCTACTCCAGATTCTAATTCTGGAGGTCTGGAGTGAGACCTGAGATTCCACATTTTAACAAGCCCCACTGATGTTAGGCTGCTTTTCTGCCTACCACACTTTGAATGTCAATGATTTAGATATTTATATGATAATTCACCTAAGCAATTGGTCCACAAATGCTCAACACTCTTAATTAGTTAAAAAGTACAATTGACTGAAGAGTGATGGTACGAAATAATGTCCCTATATTCCATGGGACACTACTCAGCCATAAAAAGAGAATGAACCATTGATGCACACAAGTTGGATGGATCTCTAGTCTAGGGAATTATGCTGAATGGAAAAAAAACAATCCTAAAAGATTACATATTGTGAT
>NW_006296616.1:270666-271132 GCF_000327345.1 Myotis davidii | reverse complement strand
AGTGGGTGCAAACAGGGCCTGTGCTGGCAGCAGGTGCAAGGGCCAGGCAGGACCATGGTGCATGGGAGCAAAGAATTTTCAGTAACCACCAAAGGCTCACCCCAATGACAGCAACTGATGCCCCGCCTTGGTCTAGCACCTGCTCCACCATCCCGCAGCGGCCGATGCCTGCCATTTTCCTCACTCTGCCGCCTGCTGCCGACGCCTGCCATGTTCCGCGTGCGCCCCCGGTGATCAGCGCACATCATAGCAATCAGTTGTTTGGTTGTTCCGTGATTTGGACTATTTGCACATTAGTCTTTTATTATATAGGATGATTGCATTTTGAGGAATTATACCTAAATATTTTATAACCAGAGGCCCAGTGCACAAAATTTGTACACGGGGTGGAGAGGGGGGACAGTCCCCTCACCCCAGCCTGCACCCTCTCCAATCCAGGACCCCTCGGGAGATGTCCGACTGCTGG
>NW_006296616.1:264977-270629 GCF_000327345.1 Myotis davidii | reverse complement strand
TACGAAATAATGTCCCTATATTCCATGGGACACTACTCAGCCATAAAAAGAGAATGAACCATTGATGCACACAAGTTGGATGGATCTCTAGTCTAGGGAATTATGCTGAATGGAAAAAAAACAATCCTAAAAGATTACATATTGTGATTCCATTTATATAACATTTTGAAATAACAAAAATTTAGAATGGGATTAAAAATTAGTGGTTATCAGAGATTAAGGATGAGTGGAAGGGGAGTGGGATGAAAGTAGGTATGATTACATGCAGGTATTGAATTAGAAGCCAAATGTACTAGTATACAGATGAGCAAGAAGATCAGTCTAATATAATGTCTCAGACTTAGAGAGGACGAAGGTACAGTTCAGACTCTTATCCCTGATAAACAACTAAATTCTCTCTGAGTAATACCAGTTAACTCTATTTTCAATTCACTCTTCCGTTTACCAGTTAGCACAACCCATATGATTGGGGTCTATTGCAATGCACAACATTTTCAAATTTTACTACATTTATTTAAGGCAGACCAAAATGTACTAATTTGACATATAACCCAACTCTTTGAATCTAGCAATTACTTAAATTTATAAAGGCATATCCTGATCAAGAAATAGTCAAGTTTATAATCTCACATAAAATCCTCCTTAGACAATGTTCAAGTAGTAATAGTCACCTCTCCCATCATCTCTAACAAGGGAGTGTTGTGATAAATTCCCCATCTTAAGTCCATCTCCAAACTGACACAAAGGTGGATTCGGCAGACAGTATTCATTGACTACACCACTTCGTCCTTCTAGCAGCACCTCAACCTGTTTGGCAGCAAAGTGTCCATCTCCAAAGATTAATCCAAGCAAAGCAAGCTGTGCTGGAGAGCTTCCATCTACCTGTCCAAATCGATCCTTCCTACTTTTTCACACTGTTGTCTATCCCACAAGGTTGACCTCTATGGACAATATCAATGGACTCCTTTGTCATCTGGCTTTGAGTTTATTTCAGCCAGTGAGCTAACTGGTGGTCAGACAAAGGGAAATGAGTAAGGCTGGAGTTTTTTGAGTTTTTTAGTTTTTTTCTAGTTCCTTCCTTGTGTAGTCACTGTGCTTTTGCAATACCATCTGATCAAAAACCACAACTCCCATCAGTTGGTCCTTTCCATATAACTCTTTGTTTTCAATTTTAATAACCACTTCCTGCATTTTTCCCTTCAGGGCAAGGTGAGTGGAACCCCCTACTCTTAACAGCCCTCAGTGAGTGAACTGCCTCTGTGGTTTCCTGCACCTCAAGTATCTCTTTGTAAATAGTTCCTTTGTTAAAGTCTCTTTAAATTATCCATTTTGAGTGTGTCAATTTTTTCTGACTAATACATTGGGGTTATTCTGTTTGTTTTGTCCTTGCCAGATATTCATTTCAGCTAGCAGGGGTTAGGTGATTCAGTAGCTGCTTGCCCTTTTCACTCTCTTATTAATTTAGATGTCTGGGGTAAATACATGATGAGTGGAGTGACCGATCTGTGGCCATGAAGCAACAGTCTGACAAAAGTCAGCACACAGAGGAAGGTGAAGGGGAGGAGGATGTTAAGAGCTTGGGTTTGAGAACTTCTGAAAATGGTTTAAGAAAAAAAAATGAACAGGGCAGGAACCTGAATTCTGAGGACAAATGTAAAAGTCAGATTTGGTGGTTATCGGTGACAATAAAGGTATTTCCAAGGGAGAAGTGAAGGGGGAAAGAATGAGGTGGTCAGAGTAGTTTCTCTTATTGGCTTTTATGCTCAGTGATTTTCATCTTCCACATCCTTCAGCATGAATACTGACTGCCTTATATTGACTGCACTTACACTTCTTGTTAGAGATGCAATATGTGCCCTTGGGTTTTAACTTCTATTAATGAGGTTTTCTTAATCCACAACCAACTCATTCCTAACTCATGGAGTAATCTATCTTTATTGCAATTGTGACCTTGCTCAACATAGTCCACTAGGTTCATCATCTTCTACAGAATAACAAACCATCATATGCAACATCCTCATGCTTTTGCTCTTGACAGCATCTCCATTTTGGTGTTTGATTTCACATGGATACCTCAGCTTGCACCACAGCAAGCTGGGGATGTTGGAATCTGTGTTACTGTTGCTTTCCTTTCATTCCAGAACAAAGACCTCATTGTCCATGCTTCTTTGCCTCACCAGTTTCCAGTCCCAAATCTAGGGAAGGTGCATATAATTGGCTGAGCCTAGTCAATCCCTAATCCCAAAAGTGAATAGCTAGTAATTATATTTGCTTTGGAGGGAGGCCTTCAACCTATATATCAAAAAACTCACCAACTATAAGAAGAGGATTAAAATGATGGGTTTGACAAAAAGAATTACACAGATCCAGTTTAATTTCAATAAAATGTGTGAAGTGCAACAGTGGACGTATAAATTGATTCAACTGGAATACAGAATAAGTAGTCATATTCAGACCAGTGCTGTACAATAGAAAATCTTAGCATTATATGTAACTTTTACTTCTAGTAGCTACATTTTAAAAGCACACAGAAATGCTTAGAATTAATTTTAATAACATTTAACCTACTGATATCAAAATATTATTTTAACATTTAATCAATATAAAATGATTAATGAGATAGTTGTACATTATTTTTCAGTATTAAGTTTTGCAACTTGGTGTGTATTTTGCTCTTGCAGAGAATCCCAATGTGGCTCATTACCTGCATTTCCAGTGCTCAGTAGTCACATGTGGCAAACTGCTATCACAGTGGATGGAGCAGATCTAGACAAACACGTCAATTGGGAGGAGAGCAGTGCCCAGTAGGTAACTAGGAATCATTTATATTTGACTTCAGAATGACAGAAATTATTGTTTTGCCCTTGGTTTAGAAAGCCCTCTAACCTGATATACTTAACACTGCTCTGAGCTATTTGAGATTAAGACATAAGTCAGGGGTAACTGAGTTGGGAAACAAGTGAAGAGTTTTGGTAGCTTTGTCATTTGCATTGCTGACTTTCAGGTGCCTGAGTGACAACTGCCTGGAGTGGGCAGAATGCTACGTTTAAGGTTTGGTGGTGCTTATTTGCATTTGGGTTGAGGCCATGGAAGTGGATGAGATCTAAGGAGAGAATGGAAAGGCACAGAAGGTCAATGGTGAGCCCCAGGAGCACATCACCACTTGACAGCAGAGAACAAGTAGACCATGAGAAGTGTTCATGATGATAAAAGAACCAGGAATAACTAGCTTCTCAGAAGCCAAGAGTCTCCGTTGCAAAATTACTTTCTTCTTGGAAAACTGACTGAATTTGGAATCATTTCCCAATTCATGTACATAGGTTCCACTAAAAATTCACCCTTTAATTTTTTTTAATTAGCACTTACAATAACCTATGTGTTCTCAGATTCCCATTTAACACAGAATCTCTTCTGAATCTTTATCATTGTCCTTTATCCTCCCACCTACTACTTTTCTTCTGCCCTATCACTAGCTGATCTTTCCTCCTACTTCAACAACAACAAAAAAGATAGAAATCTTCAAGCTGGAAGCCTGCTCCTTTCTCAATACCTTCCCACACACAACTTCTTTCAGTCCATCTTCATTCTTTCTTTGTTGGAATTTGGAAGTACCTAATAAATAACCACTGTTCTCCCATTGCCCGGACCCCACCACAATTTGAAACTAACTGGGAGAGAAATACAGAAATCAGGCAAAGTGCAAAAATCATCTCACTTCATGGTTAAACTGTTAGAGAATGTGGCTTAGGACTGTAGCCAGTTGGGCTTTTCTTTCTCATTTGTCATCAGATTTCTAAAAATCATCTTTACTTCCTCAAACCCCACCCCACCCCACCCCCATACAATTTAAGGCAGTGTGGCTTCTGATCCAATAATTCTGGCGATACTCTTCTTACAGATGTTACCAGTTCTGACCCTGTTGCTCAATCCCAGGGAGATTTGCCAGTCCTTATCTCATTTGACCACTGAAGGTTTCACACTACTGGCCACTCCCTCCTTTATGCAACTCTTCTAGTTTTTTCTTCAAACTCGCTTGGATGCTTTTTCTCAGCTACCTTCCTTCCTTCCTTCTTTCCATCCTTTCTCTTTCTTTCTTTCTTTCCTCCCTCCCTCCCTCCCTCTAACTATCTAGTAAATATTTGCATTTCTTGGAGATTCATCTTCAGCTCTTTCTCCTTCTATTTAATTCACTTCTTTTTTCACCTACTCCCTCCGAGCCATCACATCTAATCCTGAGGTTTCAGTCACAGGTCACCTTGTCTCCAGCCTTCAGTACTGCCTATTCTGAATACATGCTTCAGAGAGATCTTTCTGCAAACCAGTTGTGATCATGCCTAAAACTTTCCTTTGGCTCCTGCTGCAAACATTTAGGCCCTACTCCTCACATTTCTGTTTGTTTGTTGTTTATTGTGACAGAATGCAAACTACACAACACTCTGGCTAATCTCTAACTCTTACTACTAAGAGAGGAGGAGTGATTCATTTATCTACCTCCTAGATTTTGACAAAAGAATCGTTTTGTCAAAAGAAAGAGTCAGAAAAGAAAGAGAGCCCTAGCCGGTTTGGCTCACTGGATAGAGCGTCGGCCTGGAGACTGAAGAGTCCTGGGTTCGATTCTGGTCAAGGGCATGTACCTTGGTTGCAGGCACATCCCCAGTAGGGGGTGTGCAGGAGGCAGCTGATTGATGCTTCTCTCTCATCGATGTTTCTAACTCTCTATCCCTCTCCCTTCCTCTCTGTAAAAAATCGGAGATTCTGCAGTTTGGGGGGAAGTTTGGTTCGGGAGGATATTGTAAGACCACAGATTTAAGTCATGTTCTGAAGACCTAGCTTTTGTCGATAATAAAAAAACAACGATTTCATTGCCATTTTCCTGATGCCTAACTCTTAATAGGTGGGTTACTTTCATAGAAAAACCTTACCTCTATCTATAGGAAATAAAAACAAATGGAGAACACAAAGGGAAATTCTTATTTGCCATTACTCAGGTTTCCAAGTTGAGAAACTTCCTTATTACTTCCAATGTTTTTTTTGTTGTTGTTGTTAATTCTCGACCGAGGATATTTTTCCATTGATTTTTTGAAGAGAGTAGAAGGGAAGGGGAGCTACAGAGAGAGAAACATTGACATGAGAGAGACACACAGGTTGGCTGCCTCCCTCACACACTCCAACCAGGCCGGGGATCACTCCTGTGCCCTTGATCAGAATCAAACCCAGGACCCTTCAGTCTGCGGGCCGACACTCTATCCACTGAGCCAAACTGGCCAGGGCCCAATGTTCTTTATTGCCCATGGAAGGAACACCAATATACTTATTTATAAGGTGAGTTTGATAGGACAGACCTGACATAGATGGCATTGCCCCTTCTAGGTCTTCAGGATCCATCTACCTGCAGAAAAGGAACCTTCTGGTCTGCTGTCCCCCATGCAGACAGAGGCCTGTCCCTGTGGCAGTAGACTGCAGTTGGGGTGGGTGTGTGTTTCCATTTAGCCACACAAGTAACCTTTATATAGTATTTCTCAATAATAAAACTAATATTTTTATATTTATCTAATTTCTGTATATATATCTCTCAGTTCGGTTCCAAATTCAAGAAGGAAAGGAATGTTACTTGTTGGGACCTTGCGAATACCTGAAATTCCCCATACCTTC
>NW_006296616.1:224378-263469 GCF_000327345.1 Myotis davidii | reverse complement strand
CAAAAAATACCCAGGATAAAAAAGCAATTTTTTCTTCAAATGATATTGATAGGTGGAAGCCTTTTAGAGAGAGATGAAAAATCATAAAAGCAGTCTCTAAAAGGCTGTTATACAACCTACAGTATTAAAAGTCAAGTTTTTCTTCATGTTCACACATAACTCTTATTATCATTCATGAGAGATATTCTCTTATCAAGGAAAGAACACATCCCTTCCCAATTAGGCAAAGCTGTTTTGGGCAGAAGGCCATTAAAAATAGTACACATAGTGCTCCAAAGATTACAATGAATCTTGCAAGAATTGGAAACCACCTTTGAAATAACTATTATTAAATAAGTTTGATTGGAAACATTATGTAAATAGAAAATTTCTAAGTTCACAGCTGTTCACTATTCAAAGGAAATCATAAGAGTAAGACTTGTTTGTAAAATATCACTATTATTATAGACTTTATTAAAAATAAATTGCTAAACTTAAGTTCCACAAAGACACTGGTTTGGTGTTTCTTATAAATCAATGTATCCTTCCCACACAGGCCAATGCCAGACATAGTAAGTGCATACATGTATTTGTTGAATGAGTGATTGAATAAGACTAACATATTCTTTTCAATTCAGCAAACATATATTACACCTTACTTAATGCTAGATCCCATGATTGAATTAGGATTGGGGGTACAAAAACGAGGTGGGGGAGAGAGGGAGAGAGAGGGAGGGGCATTCTGCTGCCAAAGGGTTCACCATCTCTCATACAACACTAATATACAACAAGTTATTTGTAATTGTGTCGTTAATGCAATTATAAAAAAAATTCATAGGGTGCTAAGGGAGCACAGAACTTACACAAGGTTATGGGAGGTATGATACATGACATTTTAAACAACTTGTCTACAAAAAAATGCTAAACTTTTGTTATGATTCATATTATTCAAACAATTTGAATTTATAAGTAACATAAAATGTTCTTAAGTATGATCATCAGAATCAGCACCCTGATTTTGAAAAATATATTTTCAAAAGAATGAATGAAGACTAGACAACTGACCAAAAAAAATGATTAGACTAGGATGAACACTTTGGGAGTGTGATAGGCTGATGATACCTTGAGATAGAATGAAGAATGATTATGTTATAATGCACATGTGATAAACTGTAGAAAGTCATATGGTTAAGTACAGATTTCTTTAGTCAGACTTGGAAAATGTTTATGATTTACAGTGTCTTCTCACAGAAAAGACAATGACACATCAAATTTGATCTCACAGGTTTTTAAGCATTGGATATTATCCTGGTGCTCACAATTTCAAACAATGGCAAGATGACCCAGGCTGTACTCTATGGTAAATACATATTTAATAAGGTATCATGTGCTGAGCTCTGACAGATTCTCACAGGAGGAACCCAGGGGATTGCTTCTAAGCCAATCTAAGGGCCTCTCATACACTGCTGGATTCACTATGGTCAAGTGGCTTAGAAAGTCCCTTCAGGGAATGACTGATGTGTACATAAACCCAATTTCATTCTCTATAAAATGAAAGAGTTGGATTTGGTAATCTGTAAGGTTACCACACCTTTGTTGCTTTTCCCTTTCTTCTCTCCCAAAGTTCAAGTGATCAATAAATTGATCACTACCTCCCATATGCCTCCAAAATTCCTTATTTTCTTACTATATCCTATTAATCTTTGTACCTCCATGTCAAACAGATTCTGACACATAATAGATGCTCAGAGTTCTGACTGAATGAAGGAATAAATTATATTACATCTACATAACAAAGAAACTGCATGAGTGTCTTTGACTAATTCCATAGCAATATAAGATACCATGTCCCGCCAGAACCGGTTTGGCTCAGTGGATAGAGCGTCGGCCTGCGGACTCAAGGGTCCCAGGTTCGATTCCGGTCAAGGGCATGTACCTTGGTTGCAGGCACATCCCTAGTGGGGGGCATGCAGGAGGCAGCTGATGGATGTTTCTCTCTCATTGATGTTTCTGGATCTCTATCACTCTCCTTTCCTCTCTGTAAAAAGTCAATAAAATATATTTTTTTAAAAAAAGATACCATGTCCCATCTCCAAGGATCATCTGCTCTACTCAGGAGTTAAGGACTTTTCACATGTAACAGTAAAGAGTATAAACTTACTCATTTAATCCTCACAAGAACAAGGATGCTATAAAAAACAATAAAATTAGCATCTGACATTTACTGAGGGCTTATTAAAAATCCAGTATCTTCATTAGATTGTTTTGTTTAATCCTCACAACAATTATGATATAGATACTAATGCTATCCCCATTGTATAAATGCAGAAATATAAATTATATTACATCTACATAACAAAGAAACTGCATGAGTTTCTTTGACTAATTCCATAGCAATATAAGATACCATACTGAGAGTCATTAAGCAACTTTCCCTAAGTCTCATAGCAGCACCAAGATGTGAACACATGGTGTTTGATTCCAAAACCCAAATTTTTAGTAATAAAGAGGATCTATTTTGTTCAAAAGTCTAAACACACACACACACACACACACACACACACACACGCACGCACGCACGCACACACACACACACACACACAGTCCTTATTGGGTAAGCTCCCTCAGTCCCTCGGTGGCCATGTTTTGTAATTCCTAACACTTCCCTGTCTGCCAAGGTTATTACACCAACAGTCGATACCTTCCAAGAACAGCTCATACAGTCTGGGCAGCATCTACTAAAATTTCCTGGTACCAGAGTCCTGACCTCTATGGCTAATGTTGATTAATTAAATGAATAAAATTCTCTTGTTCGGTGATAGTCATATGGACAGAGATAGAGCTATTGGTAGAGGAAGGCAAATGTTGAAAGCACACTGAGGAAAGCAGGCAGCAAAGGCCTGTCGCATACCCAATTACCCAACCCATGATCAAGTAGAGGAATGGGTGGCGTAGCCAACTGGCACTGGGATTAGAACTAGAAAGATAGAGAAAAGCAGAGACACAGAAGGCCTGACTCATATTATTGATAAACTGTAAGAGTAAATACCAACAAAATCCTCCTATAGTAACAGCTATAGATAGGCAGAAACTTAGAGCAAAGCTGGCTCTCAAAGGATCTTTTAGTTGCTGAAGAAACTGTTCCACACTCCAGCCCCAGGGAGACTGGTCTTCCTGAGAGGCTGGGCCATATCGCTGTTCTTGGGTTTCTATAATGCTGGATTGTATGGCTTAGATGCCTGAGGTCTTTACTATTACCTGTATCCATTTACTATTTTTACTGTAACAAACTACCACCAAATTAGTGGATTAAAACACAAATGTGTTATCATACAGTTCTGGAGGTCATATGTCCAAAATGGACCTGAGTGGACTAAAATCAAGGTGTCAGCCGGACTGTGTTTCGTGCATGGGCTCTAGGGAAGAATTTGTTTCCTTGACTTTTCCAACTTCTAGAGGCAGCTCACATTCCTTGGTTCATAGCCTCTTCTACTTCTATAAAGCCAGCAGTGTAGACTCTTCAAATCCCTTTGACTCAAACTCTTCTGCCTCCCTCTCACTTATAAGAACCATGTGAGTACACTAACCTATGCAAAAAAATCTAGAACAATCTCCCCAGCTCAAGGTCAACTGATTAGCAACCTTACTCCATTTGAATTTCTTTTAAATCCGCTAATTAGGAAGAAGCCTGACTTTCCCTTTTCCATGCAATATCACATAATCAATTTCTGGCAAACATCCTAGGGGGCCAATCATTGTCTACATATCACCTACATCCTTAGCATAATCTTCATATTACTTGCAGCCACAAGATGATATTTTGTCAGTTTGAGTAAAGCTCCTGTTGCAACTAAAAAAAAAAAAAAAAAAGAGTCCTGACATGAAGGGTTCCGATTCTCATAGTTACTCATATTATTTTCCTGCTTGGTTTGCCTTTCTTCCCCCTATTTCCTTCTATTCTCCTAATCTATTGTGAAAAATCTAACTCACTCAGGGCAAGTACTGTTAGGCAAGGCAGCACAACATAAGCGGTAAGGGAGATCAGCAATAGAAGCAATGTTCTATGGAAGCACAAATTGTTTATATAGTCTGCTCTTGGAGCGTTTCACATAGGAGGTGGTGGCCTATAAGCTAGAAGTTGCTAGTGGCTCATCCATATGGAAAAGACCCATATCAGACAGATGGTGGGTGGTAGAGGCAGGAATTGGACCCAGGTCTTCTGATTTCTTTTCCATTGTTTTTCATAAGTGTTTCCATATCTATGATGGTTTGGATATATCAGGTGGCATCAGTGAGCATTTGTTGAATGAAATGAGTGAATAAAAGAACAGAAGGATTAAATAAATGAACGAGTAGCTGAATACAAGATTAAATTAGCAGTCTTAAAGTACTCAAAATATGGATGAAAGCAGGTTCACTCATAAAAAGTGAATGTGAGAGCTGGATCTGCATATAACATTTTGTCTTGAAATAAGTTTTCTAAAGATGGGTATTTTATTTCTTGCGCCTCATCTTTTATCTCTAAAATGGGGATAACAATTAACCTACTTATTTTCTAACATTATTTCAAGTGAAAATAATATACTACATGAAAGTACTTTTAAAAATGGAAAAAACCCATGATATAGATACGTAGGTAAGTAGGTAAATAAACAGATTATAGATAGATGGAACATTTTAGAATGTTTCATCATAATTATTAACATTGTTTTATATTTTATATTTATGTTGGCTTTTATGGCATTAAAAGTACTTTCACATGTATTTCTTAATACAAATTGATTAAAGATAAATAAAAACAAATGTGGAAACTAAGAAACATGAAAATAAAATTAGTTACCATCATGGAAACTGAGGCAGATTCACTAAGACTAGTGAGTTATGGTTAAGAGGTCATTCTAAGATCATTTTAAAGAAATTTACCATTTGCATAAACAGAGGTTTTTATAGGACTTACTATTTTCTGTTAAGATTTATTACTGTTAACATTATTATACCTACTCTAGTATCACAATAAATAACAATTTCAGCATTTACTGAGCACTTTCTAAATGCCATGCACAATGCTAATCACTATATATTAATTTACATAATCTTTACAATAATCCTGTGAAGTAGGGATTATGATTGCTATTTTACAGATGTTCTAGTAAGCGACCAAAATAATGAGACTCTCTAACTCCAAAGTCAATACTTCTTACCCCATTTCTATTGAAATATAATAATAGTGCCATTATCATCATCATTGACATTATCATCAACACTGTCACAAAAATAAGAATTAATTATAATTAAATTGCCACTTATTGTACACATGTTCTCTTTAATCCTACCAGATATCTGCTAGAGTTATCATCCTATTTCACAAACAAGTCAGTAGAGTTTCAAAGAGGTTAAGTAAGTTGTCCCAAGTCTCACAGCTAACAACTAAGATTTAGGGGCCAATTCAGGTCTATCACTTCACTAGGCCAAGATACTTCTCAATGTTCATGTTGCTTTTCTTAGTTTCATCAAATTTGTTTATTAGTTTTAGCAAAGAGCTGAATGTCAGATCTGCTGGCCAGAGATTTGTCAATCTGGCTTTATGACTCTACTCCAGTGAATTTTGAAATGATTATTTTCTGAATATTTCACAATTATACTTGAAACACTTAGAGCTTTATTAACTGATATATTAAAATCAATTGCTAGTATATAATCCTAAAGCATAAACATGAGGTTTGATCTAATCAAGGGTAGGAATGATAATTCTTTAACTTTATGTTCTATTTTTTTCACTAGATGTAGCAGGAACTGAAACTAACATCAGTAAAGTTTTCTTTATTTCTTGAAATGGTTGTTGGTGGTAGCTCCTGCCCCAGATTACCATGGAAATCCTTTTTTTAATGAAATATATTTCTTTTCTTTTCCATAAATCAGTTACCATGTTTATCTTCATAATATCTGAACTAAAATAGTATAGGTAACACATTATCTTTTTGTGTGTGACATTTGTAATAGCTTAATCGTAAAAAGGATTGGTTTCCGTGTCAACTAAATTTGAATGTGAATCCTTCTCCATCATTTACTAGTCTCACATAAGTTAGTTCACCTCTCTAAGTCATGATGTTCTCTTTTATAAAATAAGCATCATCAAGCTCACAGGGTTATTGACATCATTGGAAATACGATGGATATAAAAACGCTCAGTCTAGTCCATGACAAGTGGTCGACAGTCTGATCACAAAAATTATTATATGTAAATTCATTTCTTGAACTTCCTTTAATTTTATTAAGTTATTCTCCATCTTCCCTTGCTTAATTCCTCCTATCTAACTAAAAGGCCTTCCTGCCCACCAGCTTGTTCAGCCAGAACCTAGATAGTTCTGTATAAGCCCTCTGGATCACCTCCTTCTAGATATAATCCATCACAAGTTGTGTCATTCTGTCTTTAAAATGTAACTGATTCCATCTATGGAGAGAAATTTGATTAGGAGAATTTCATCCTGAAACACACGGATCCTGATAGCCAGTGCATGGCAAATGTTGGACCCAATGCAAACAATTCCCAATTTTTTATCTGCACGGCCAAGACGGAGTGGGTGGATGGCAAGCATGGGGTCTTCAGCCAGGTGAAAGACAGCATGAATATTGTGGGAATCAAGGAGAGCTTTGGGTTCAGGAATGGCAAGACTAGCACGATCACCATTGCTGACTGTGAACAACTTTAAGAAATTTGCCTTGTGTTTTATCTTAGCCACCAGACCATTCCTCCTATAGCTCAGGAGAGCATCCCTACATCTCCATCTGCAACTTCGTGCTCTCCCTACAGTTCATTGGGTTCCATATTTTTCTAACCCTTTCCGAGTCTAGCTGGATTGCAGAGTTAAGTTTATTATTATGGAATAAAACTAAACAAAAAAGATCAAATGATGAGTCTTACATACAGTTCTCTCCATTTTTGTGTGCATAAAAGATGTAGTGTTCCTCCCTCCATAAAAGATATATTACACAATCTCATGCTGATTCCCTGGTTTGCACTTAAATTATTCTTCATGTTAATTAGATGACCCCACCTCATTCCCCTCCTTCGAAGTTTTTTTTTAAGCCACTTGGTTTAATTAAAGTATTTGAGGTAGTAATTTTGTATACTAGGTAATCTACCCTTAGGGAAAACTGTTCAACGGGAGGTAAATAATTAGTTTTTATCTTCATTCTGATGCTTATGGTCTTTATTTTAGACCTATTAAAAGGTACTGCTCAATAACATATTTGGAATGATTGAATAAATACACAAGTGATGGCAAAGGATTCCAGTGTAAACATGGTAAACATATCCTTTCAAGGAAACCAAAAAATAAAACTGTTAAAGTAAAGCAATATTATTTTTCTAAAGGAAGTATAAACAGTATCATTATCAAGTATAATGAGTCATAAAATTTTCCAATTTTTTCATTCTCTCAGCATATTAATAATTTTATAAGTGTTTTTCCTGTAGATTCTACAATTTAATATAAAACAGGCACTTTTACCATGTGTGTTTGTGTGGGGGGAGGGGAGAGAGGGAGAGAGAGAGGGGGAGAGAGAGAGAGTGAGAGAGAGAGAGAGAGAGAGAGAGAGAATACGGCCAAAAAAGAATCTGTATTATCAGCAGTGTTACTCAGTTTGGTTGGTGTAAGAGAAGAAAGGTTTTTTAGTTATAAAAATTATTTGGGAAATTTTTTCAAACTTTTGTATCTCTCAGAGATTAGAGGATACCCTCTGGGGAACATGCAAGAATGCTGGTAAGGGTGAAGGGGATGAGTAGGAAAATGGGCATGTATAAGTTCAGAAAATTCCTTAAGTTATTCTTATACCTTCTGAATGAGACCACTGATAGATATTCTTATGAATATCCACTAGTCAGTCAAACAACTCAAAGCTTCTCAAATATCATATAATCAGACAAAGTTAAAGGAAATTTGATTATGAAACTCTGATGATATAATGTTACCATTTAGGGCTAGCCCACATGTCTAGTTTATGGGTGTGGCCATGTTCTAAGAAAAAGCAAATACAATGCATGATTTAATATGTCTTTAGTAAATAATTTTTAAATTCAGGAGTCTAACTTAGGCGGGACCCATTTTATAAGATTTGTTGGTTTTAGCTCCCTGATTTATAACCACAGGTCCAATTGGCTGGAAGTGATGTTCACCTTTTCAATAATTTAATTGTCAACATTGAAGGGAAGTCCTAACAATCAAAAATTGTACAAATATATCAGGTATCTAAGGCTGGTGGATCATTAATTCAATAAGCATTTATAAGCAGGAGATCAGTCTGGATATAATTGTGATAATACAGGTGAAATATGGCAATGGCATAAACAAAGGGGAGGGTGACAGAAATACTCAAATATTTTTAAGATAGAGACAACAGGATGTGCTAATTTTCAAATGTGGTATGTGACAGAAAGGAGTTTAAGATAACTCCAAAGAAACTGAAAGGTTAAAAGAGCCAATTTTAGGAATTTGGGTGGATCAGGGGCTCAGTCTTAGACAAATTTAGTTTAAAATACTTATTAGGCACCAAATTAGAGATGTCAGTCAGGTAGCTGGATATATAGTTGGATATATAGTTGGAGTGAAGGAGAGAGATCTAAATGTGATATAACCATTTGGAAGTTATTAAATAGAAGATGGTATTTTAAACCATAAAACTGGATAATGGAGGTTTGATTCTGCTATGGCAGCATAAATCAACTACAATTCTACCTTTCTTCTGATTACAACTAAAAACTCTAGGGGGAAACATGGTATAAACAACTACCTGAGGACAATGAAAAGTACACGAAAGTCTGTAGAATATGGGAAGGACTTGAAAGTTGGAAAAGGAAATGTATGGAGGTGAACAGATTTCAACAAAGCCTCAGGGATTTGTGTGACAATATTTATCAATCTAACATGTGTGATGTGGTTCCAAAAAGAAGCAAGAAAGAGATGAAAGAACATAAAATATTGAAAGACACAACGACTGAAAACTCCCCCAGTTTAGGAAAACACATAAATTTACAAATGTAAAAGTTTAGCAAATCTCAAACAGTGTAAGTTTTCATATTTGAGACTCAATTGGTGAAATTTACCATACTGATAGACTAAAGGGAAAATAATATCTTTTCAATAGATTCAGGAAAAGCAATTGACAAAAATTAGCATCCATTCATGAACAAGCCCTAAGAAAACTAGTAATACCAGAAGATATTCTCTAATTAAAGGGCAGCTACAAAAAACTTCCAGCTAATGTCATAGCTAATGATAAAAACTTAATATTTTTCAATATCAAGAACATGGATGCTCACTTTAACATTTTTATTATATACTATATTTGCATCCCAGCTATTGCAAGAAAACAAAAAAAGAAAATTTAAATAAAAAGATCATAAATTAATAAATAAAACTTTATCTGTAGATGACATATTTTTAAAATAGAAAATTGAAAGGAATTTTGAAAACAAAAACTAGAACTAGTAATGAAGAAAGTTAATATGCAAAAAATAAATTATATTCTTACATATTTAGCAATGAACAATTAGAAATGTAGAATTTCAAAGATAATGCAATTTACATTAATGCCAAAAAACATACTCTTATGCTGTCTACTTAAAAATAAGTATAATAAAATATATCCATGGTCTCTATATTGAAAAATAAAAAACCTTGTTGGGAGAAATTTAAAAAGAAATTTTAAATATATACCATGTTCATGAATTAAGAGATTCAACATCTTTAAGATGGCAGCTTTCCCAAAATTTATATGTGGAGTCAACACTGTCAGAGCTTCAGCATGCTTTGTTTTTGTATGTTTATTTGTTTTTTTAAAGACAAAATAATCATATATATGTATACATATGGATATATATATATGGAAATCCAAAGGACATACAATAGTAAAGCAATTTTAGAAAACAGAAAAGAATCCCACTTGATTTCAAGGGTTAGTATAAAGTTATCATAATGATACTTTGGTAATGGCCAAGAGATACACATATATAGCAATGAAATGAAATAGAGCCCAGAAAAACACTTACACATATGTCTATTATGTTTTGGCAGAGTTGCCAATTCAGTTCAATTGGGAAAGAAAACATTTTTCAATACATCTTCTTGGATCAACTGGATATCCACAAGGGAAAAAGCAAACATTGACCTTTACCTTCCATCATATGCAAAAATTTACTCCAAATGGACATTAGTCTTATAGTAAAGCCTAAAGAGGTAAAATAAATAGAAGAAGAAAATAGGATATAATCTTTGTAATCTTAGACAAGTAAAATATTTCTTAGATAGAAGAGAAAATTAACCATAAAAATGAAAACTGATATGTTGGACTTCCTTAATATTAAAAGCTTTATCCTATAAAAGTGTCATTAAGAAAATTAAAATGTAAATCATCAAATGGGAATAAATATTCACATCACATATATCATAGAAAGGACTGGTTTCACAAATACATAAAAAATTATATGCTTCAATAAAAAATAAACAAACCAAAACAAAGTAACAAATAAAAAATGCAAATGGGAAATAATTACATAGAGATTTCACAAAAGAAAATAAGTGAATGGCAAGTAATCACATGAAAAGATGTTCAACCTCATTAGACATTAGGGAAATGCAAATTAAAACCACAATTAGATACTACTATAACTGATTTGAATAGTTAGAAAATGACCATATAAAGCAGGGGTCATCCATTTGTATAAAGAACCCAGATATTTTATGCTTCACTGGCCATATGTGCTTTGTCAAAATTGTTCAACTCTGCAGTCATAGCAAGAAAGCAACCATAGACAATAAGGAAATGAATGGGTATGGCTCTATTGCTTACACAAATAAGTGGCAAGCCAGACTCAGAGCTCAAGGCAGAGTTTGCCGTAATATAAAGTCTCAGCATGGACATGAGTAACTGAAATTCTTATACACTGCTGACAGAAATATGAAATGGTACTATCACTTTGGAAATTATCTGGGCATTGTCTTAAAAAGTTAAGCATACACCTAACATAGCATTCTATCATTCTACTTCTAGGAATTTACCTGAGAGAAATGAGAACATATGTTCAGACAAGGACTTGTACACAAATGTTGTATCAACTTATTTGAAATAGCAAAAAGCAGAAATAACCCAAAGATCTAACCACAATTAAGTAGATAAATTATAGCATATTCATGCAATGGAAGTTTACTCGGCAATAAATGACAACAGATTATTGAGACACAACAACATGGATAAATCCAAAATCATTATGTAGAACACACACACACACACACACACGGAGAATAAACTATATGATTACATTTATATAAAATTGTAGAAAAGGAAATTAATCTCTAGTGACAGGAATCAGATCAATGGTTGCCTGTGGATTGACCTGAAAGATTACAAAATGAAATTTAAAAACTTTTGAGGGGACATGAAAGTGTTATCTAAATTGGGATGATGATGATTTCACCAGTGTATATATAGGTCAAAATGGATCAAATTGTACACTTTAAATAAGTGTAGTTCGTTTTACTTCAATTAAACTCAAAGTTATAAAAAATGGATGAGATCACCAAAGAAATGAGAGTAGATAAAGAGGAACAAAAGTCTAATGCTATCCTAGCTGGTCTGGATCAGTGGATAGAGCGTCAGCTGCGGACTGAAGGGTTCCGGGTTTGATTCCAGTCAAGGGCACATGCCCGGTTGTGAGCTTGAGCCCCAGTGTGGGGCATGCAGGAGGCAGTCGATCAATGATTCTCTCTCATCATTGATGTTTCTCTCTCCCTTCCCCTCTGAAATTAATATATTTTAAAAATGTCTAAGGCTAATGCCTGCTATACTCCAGTATTTCGAGACGGGAAGATGAGAAACAATGAGCAAAGGGACCTGAAAAGGATCAACCAATAAAGTAAAAGGACACCTGATAGTAAGTGAGAAGCTATAACGCAAAGATAGAAAGAGTATCAAGGCAAAAAGTGTGATCAACTGAATTAAGTAACTCCTATTAATTCAAGTAAGATAATGACTGAATATCACAGGGTTTAGCAACATGGAAATCAGACAATGAAAAGAGGAGTATGGAGGAGTTTTATGGTAAAGAAGAACAGAAATAGGATGATAGCTTGGAACTGGGTACTAAGAGAGGTTTAGTTATTCATTTATTATTTTTCCAAAGAGGAGAAGCTGTAACATATTTTGATAAGAATGAGGGAAAATGACTAGATCTTGAGGTAGATATGAGTAGACGGGAGGAGATGAATCTTGTGTACAAGTGGAAGGGATGATGTAAGCTAAGAGCGTAGAGTTCATCCAAAGAGAAGACAGAGTATATGAGACTCAGTACAGGTGAGTAGATAAATACGGTGATAGGAATTTTTAAAGCTGTGATTCTCATCTTTGTACTTGGGAATCACCTATATAATAATATTCTAAAATATGAATGCCTATCCCACCCCCCTGCCATGTCAACACCCTGAGTTTCTTATTTAATTGTTTGGGTTGCAGACTAGGTATTGTTACCTTCTTTTTGTCTTGCTTGCTTGTTGCCGGGGTCCAACCCCAGCAGGTCCAGGGGTCCCCAAAGGTGTGGACGGAGTCGGCGAAGAAGGAATGACACGGAGACAGCGTTCAGTTGATCAGCAGCCTTGCCAGGATCTCTAGCCACAACCTCCAGCCAAGTTCTGTGTCCATGTTCTCTTGCTAGGTTCTCCAGCCAGGTTCTGTAGCCATGGGGTCCAGGATCTTTTGCCATGTTCTCTCCAGCAAAGTTCTAGGTTCTGTGTAGGTCCTGTCTGCTAAGTTCTGTGTTCTAAGTTCTGTCTTCTAAGGTCTGCCTTCTAAGGTCTGCCTTCTGAGGTCTGCCTGCCTGTTGTCTTGTTGCATCTGTATTTATACCAGTTGATTCTAATCCTATCAATTTCTATTCCAAAGGTTAGGGCGTTTCTTATCTCCATTCCAGGGAGTAAAGATTATGTAGCTTAAGCAGGATTGTTCGTAGTTAAAGTGATTAATTACCCGCCTGGCACTTAGTTAAGAGGTTTTATTCCCTCCCTAACTTCAGGGGAAAATCCCTACCTGGGGAAACAACCTTTCTCGGAGAGGTGACCTTGGTTAAAACACAGCGCCAAGAAGGTGAGCAAACATATTAAGAACAGTAAGTATGCCACATATGCCAGGTCCCTTGAAACATCAAGGATGGACTGGCTCCCAGCAGCTTGTTTGTTTTAGGATGCTGGAGCTTCTATGGTGCATCCCAGAGAACCATTATAACATAGGATCCCTCTTCTAATTTCTCCCATGTTTTTCAATGAAATAGGAAGAAAAGTTATCAGCTAAGAGGAAGGAGAAAAAAAGTCTTGTGGTTTCAGGTGATATACAAAAGACACAAATCCAATTTCAACTAGGCAACTAAGAGTGACACCAGGTCCCTGATGTGATGAGAGAAAGATTAAGGCAGAATTGAATCAGCACAAGTCTTCAGAAAAGCAATCGGTGGAAGGAAAAGAAAAGGTCAGTGCAGCATCCATTAGAGAAACACAGCAAGGGGTAGAAACCAAAGGGGTGTCTGGCAAAGCTAGGCCTGGAGTTTCTCTTAGGACTTGGCAAGAACGCTGTGTAGTGAAAGGAGTCAGGAAAACAGATTATTACCCTGGCTGCATCACTTGAACACCTTCCTGCTGGAGATTAATTTCTTATATAGAGAATAAGAGTTGTAGTTAAAATATGCACTAATAAAATATCCAACACAAAAGCTAGGCCAGAGAGGTAGGTCTAAAAGCAGATATTTTTTTAAATCACACAATTTCTTAAAATATATTTTTATTTATTTCAGAGAGGGAGGGAGAGGAAGAGAGAATAGAAACATCAATGATGAGAGAGAATCATTGATCCGCCTCTTACATGCCCAGCACTGGGGATTGAACCCGCAACCCAGGCATGTGCCCCAACCCAGAATTGAACTATGACCTTCTGGTTCACAGGTCAACGCTCAACCACTGAGCCACTACAGCCAAGTGAAATCACACAATTTTTATATGCCAGTCTAAGACAACGGTGTTGTCTTTTTAGGTGTAAGCTACTGAATGGATTTGAATAGAAAGTTGACATGATCAAATGATATTTTAAGAGGATTCATCTGGAGGTGGCATCAAGGGAAAGATTGGGGTAAGTAAGGAAATTATTATTTATGTAAAGTGAGGCAATGAGTCTGCTGTGAAGTGGTGGCAGTTGGAATGGAAAGGAAATGATGAATGTAAGATAAATTTTAGAGTAAAATTCAACTAATTGCATGACTAATTGGATGGAGAGAGCCAGGAGTCAAGAATGACTCAGTTTCATGCTTAGTTGACTGGGCAAATGGTGGCAAAATGAATAAAAGTCAGGAATCTGGAGAGAAGTTGGGAGGAGGAACTGAATGCAGGCAGGAAGATGATGAATTTGTTTTTTGACACAGTTGTGTTTTCATTAGCTATGCACATGCCAATGAAACGCCCACCAGGCCGGCAGTTAGATATTTGGAACTGAACGTTGAGCTCAGATGACATGACCAGGAGATGGGAATTGATGATTATCCACCAAAGACTTGATTGCTATAGTCAGAAGACTATAGTCAAGAAAGCCTGTTAGAATTACTCAATACCGCCTAAAAGAGAGACCTGTTGTGCCTGGCATTAACCCTGTAGTTGGTGGATTATAGAAAGAAGAGAGGCCTAAAGGATTCAGTATGAAGGGCTGGAGTGGAAAGAGAGTACCCAGAGGATTCTGGGAAATGGCTACTTAGCAACTTGGTTGGAAATATTTTGTTATGTTACCTTGTTTAGCTATACCTGTGCATGAAGGGAGAATGTCAATCCCAAGTATTACTCAAGATCAAGTATTGGTTTATACCAGGTAAAGGAGCAGGTGGGTTAGGATTAGAGTAATGGGCAAGGCAGATGCTAACCTATAAGGCAGTACTGGGGTATGATGAGGATCAATAATTTTCATTTCTGATAGCACCCTTGATAATTCTGAAGCATAGCAGCATATTAGTAACAACACTGGGTAAGTTAGCTTTTACCCATAAAAGCAGCACAGAATGAGGATCCAACTTCCAATAAAACAACATGTGAATTCAGGTGGACTCATAAGGAGAACATACATATATACCACAGGTTCCAGTGTCCGGGACTACCTTTACTGGGACAGTAAAAGGCATGCATTTCACAGTCACTATGTCTGATTGGTGGGATCTGGGGAACCAATTTTTGTGATATAAACAGTATAAGCTGTAGCAAATAGCAGCCAGGGAAACAGCAATCGATCAGGCTGCCTTTGTTTCCAGGTTAATCCTTTTACCCATTGGTTCCATTAAATTTCCCACAGGCCATTTGGGTTCCTAGAGTGGTGAAGAGATGAAGACCATTCTGGACACTGAAGCCATACTGATACATGGTATAATTAAAATACAAATTAAACACAAGTCCTAAAAACGGTGGGAAAAATACTCTTCATATCAAAAGTCTGCAGATGTCCTGTAGCTTTATGTAGTCTGAGTCAATTTCAGTGGAAATAAAAACACTTAGAGTGTCATAGAAATAACATTTACTAAGGGAAAGTCAAGCTGGCAGGACTGATCTAATTCCGATAAAAAAAAAAAAAATACCGGTTTGAATTTACAGGCTGAGATGGTTATAAACCGCTCTGTGATCTGCCTAAGTTTTGCCGAAGTGGTAGTTTTCTAACTTAGGGGAGACTCAACCCTGTGACTGAATAAATAGTCTGAATCACTTAGCAGGTCAAAGCTAAGATGTGTTGGCAAGAGTTCTGCTGTGGAATACACAGGCTGTGTATGTGTTACACACTCACTAACACGACCTGAGAATTTAACAAAAGAACATCCCACAATATGTCTGGAAGTGTCGAGAAAGCCTGTTAGAATCACTCGATACCACCTATAAGGGAGGCCACACTTCTAAAGGAATTAGGACTTTCAGACCGCTGTTCCCAAGGTGCCAATAGCTTATTGGCTCCATCTGAATTAAGCAAGACTGCCAACATGCCTGTTGACCTTAGCACTGTTTCCAATCTGCTTAGATACGAGTGCGCTCTGCAATACTGGAAACATAAACCTCTCCCAGAGTGGACAGCCAATGGCCTGATCCTTTGTTCCGCATATGAGAATTAAAAGTATAGAAAAGAAAACCTTTTTTGTTGTTGTTGTTTGCGCCCCCCCCCCCGCCCCCCCGCAACATCTTGCTCTATTTGACAGCTGACAAAAATCAGTTTTGTCCATTCTGGCAAAAACCAAGAAAATTGAAAGAATGCATTTTAAGAAATAGTGTTTCAACAGACTTGGACAACTACCCTGGAACCTTGGAATTATGCTGACATGAGGTTGGAGGCCTGGGACTGTGTTATAGGTGAGAGAGTGTTATATTAATATTCTCCTGGAACCGGTAGCACAAAATGGAATCATGTTCCACTTGTATTCTGTAGTAGGATGCAGATTTCTACAGAGGACAGAATGTATGAGGGAGAGATTTTTGTCTGGCAATATGTCAGGCTGACAGAATCTAATAGGGAAAAGGAAATTAAATTAATTCCTGTATGAACCGTTAGGATCAACATCCATCTATAAAGGATGGTGTTCATTCAATCAGATGAGAGACTATCCTAAGAATGGCAAAGTTTGGATAGTATGCACCCAGCAAGGTGGGAAACAGCAAGTATTGGTCATGTGGGCCACCCTTATCCCCACAGCAGACTTTGATTATCTAGAGCACTCTCCCACTGAGCTTGGATGAGTCACAGAATTCTTCTCAACATCTCGTCCAAGAAAGTCACTATTAATCCGTCAGGTTTGGTAATGAAATGAAAGCCAGGTTTTATCTTCGACCTAGCATATTTTGTAAACAACTTTTAGGGAAGATACTTTCCTAGCATGATCTCACAATTCTTTTCCATATGGATCTTGCTAAAGCAAAAGATTTCTTATACATAGTTCATTCACTCATTCAGTCATTTAATCTGTATTTGCTGAGCACCTCCTATGTGCCAGGCACTGCTCAGTTTTGAAGACATGACAATAGCAATGCAGACAAGAATTCCTACCCTGTGGGAGCTTACAAGGTAATGCTTACAAAGTTAGGCACATGGAGTCAATACATATTTAAATTTACATTTGCCTCTCCTAGTTCATTGAAGTGGCCACTCATTAACAGATCTATTCAAATGAGTAACTACCGAGTCAGAGCACCCATGAACAATTTTTATTTTATATCCAAATATAACCCACAACAAAGTTAATCTGAAACACGGTTAGTGCACTCTCAGTATTGTGCAGCATAATAATAGTAATAATAATAATAATAATACCCAACAAGCCTTTTATGTATTTGACTATGGTCAGTATTATATGTACAGCAAATCTAAGGCCCTCCTGTGGCCAATTTGTTGAGATAGGAATGGGAGCTGACTAAGGGGAGAAGTACAGAGTAAAGACAGAATAAGTTAAACATGAAATTTTTCAGATTATCTATCCCTTGCAACTTATGACCAGGAAATACATTTAGGAAATTCATGAATATTCGTGTCTTTCAATATAGAACATTTTTTATTATTATTAGGTTAGAACATGACTTATGTTCAACTAGGTTTTTACCTCTTCTAGTTAATTGTGACATTACAATATATTTGTACATCTCAGTGAGTCAACACTGCCTTGCTGCAAATCCAGCCTTCCAGACTTCACTCTGTGTGAACGTGCAACCTAGCACAAGAGGCTGAAAGGAATGGTCCTAATGGTATACCAGAAGACAGATTACAACCATGTAATGGTGCTGAATATTTTAATTTCTGCATAGCAAGGTTTCCCTTGGTCTGGCTTTCATCTTTCTCATATATCACATTGCTATTTTAAGTAAGAAATAGTTGACAGCTTTATATATATATAAAAATAAAGGCTGATAGTCCTAAATCAAGAATTTTGAATTTTAATGTACTTCCAAATTCCTTTGGGGCTGGGGAGAATACTTTTTTTTTCCCAGCATGAGATATATTCACACAGAAAATGCTACCAATCAGTTCATATAGTCAAAATTGCTCCTCTGAAACCCTAAATGTGCATGCAAAAAAAAAAAAATCCCATATAAAGCAAAGTGGTTTCTTTTAGAAAACTAACCATCTTGTGAGCTGAATGCTTTTGAGTTTGGCTAACTTGAAGAAATTTCCTTTGGTTGAAGTAATTTAAATCTGAATATTTTTTCCATGAAATAAACAATCTCCCTTTAAATTTTCTTTATGAGTAAGTAGTATTGTCTAAGATGGGATATCTGTTTGTTCCAGGGTAATCACATCCTTACAGAGTAAAAGCATTTTGATTCTTTTAGTAAAAACATACTACTTCATATTTGTTGAAATGGTTCTAACTTCCCATTTAAAACGCACTGTGGAAGGATATATTTTCTTTCACTTACATATAACTTGTGGAACTCTGAATGCCCAGTATGAAATAAATTTACGTTCTAAAAAGTATATCTCACTTGTTTGAAAACAAAACATGAAATGTTGAAAACTGTAGAGCAATTAAAAGCTGTGTGATCTAATGTAAACTATGACATCATAGATAGATTGCCATCAATAACATTCCCTTTAGTAAAGGAATGGGACTTTAAAATGCTAATCAATTATTATTATTTTACTCATTGCATACTTAATGGTTTCTATCTCTGGTTTTCCTACAGAAACTTGTGGCTACATTAACAAAGGTATGGCTTAACTTTCCTGGGGAAAAGGTTGGAGAAGAGCTGGTGAGGAGTAAACACAATGTGATAGAAACACAGACAACAGCCCTGAAATCTGCATCATCTTCACCGGCCTTCCAGTGAATGCTCCAGGTCCAGAGAAAGGATCAACCCTCTGGCTCCTCTATCTGAATTCCTCTTAGGGCACAGACCCCCTCTTCCTCTTAATGAATCCCCACATGCACCCCACAGACCTAGCATCCTGCTGGGGGCTGAGTAAGCATGTGATAAATGGCAGCTATTTTTATTGCATGATCTCTACATGTTTATAACACAGGCTATCCCCCCCCCAAAAAAGGATGGGAAAAAAAAGATACTTAAGGTACAAGCCATTTATCTCTGTCACAGCAATTCACCCCTCAGCTTCCTGCCCTGCCCAACGCTTGTGAGACAAAATCTCACTGCAGCCTCCGCAGCAGCAGCCAGGGAGCAGAAATAATTGCTGGGAGTCACCAGCTCTGGTAGAGGTAAGAGGTCACCCTGGTGACTGGGCTCCCCACCTGTAACCAGTCAGAGTTCCAGGCAGCCGGTGGGCTTTATAATCCCTAATGCCAACAAATCTCTTTTTTATGTTCATCACAATAATGGGTTTCTTTTCTTAGCCACAGAAAGAGTTCTCACACAACTCTAATTGCTGGTCTTGGTTTTATTATTTGTTTTTGAAGCTCCCAGAATTTTTTTTTAAAAAAATAAATTTATTGGAATGACATTGGTCAACATGAACATATAGGTTTCAGTTGTGGGTTTCTATATTACAAGATCTGTGTATTACACTGTGTGCCCACCACCCAAACAGAATTCTTAAAATGATTATCTCTTTGGGAGATGAGAATTATCTGTTGATAAATGTAAACGCCATGGTTTTAGTTTTTTGTTGTTCTGTTATTGTTTGATAAAGACTGAAGCCAGATCTAAACAAATAAATGAACAAAACTAAAATAAAAATTAAATTAAAACATAAAATAAAATAAATATAATAAAAATGGGTAGGATAAAGCCAGAATTGGGTTACTTCATAAAGGAATTCCATAATTCCTCTTAAAAGGAATAGGTAACACATAATTAAAGTAATAAAAAGTAGTTGTTTCAGTTATTTCATATACATCCAACCAGAGTATGGTTTCTAGCTATAGAATTCTATGTTACTATTGTTAGCTTTTTGAAGGTGTGTTTTCTAGGGCAAAAATTTGGAGGAAGTGATGACTCGTGCTTATGTATACGTGTGTGTGTGTTTATGTAGATCAACTACTTTTTATCTGATATTTTTCATCATATAGCTATGTCTCCCCACCCCTTTTCAAAGGCAGTCATATATGAATAACTCTAAACATTAGATGCATTTCTTTTTCATAACAACATAGGCCTTCTATGGAAGTACAGCATAAGGAAACTTCTAATGTTGAATGATATATAGGATGTAGTCACCATATGTGTGTGTGTGTGTGTGTGTGTGTGTGTACACATATGTGGTTTCCCTTACAGATTTAGGTCATCTGCATCCATCTGTTTGTTTTTTGTTTGTGATTTTATTTTGTCATCTGTGTCACAAGGTTTACAGAGTTAAAAAAAATTCTGTTGATGTATATGGATATGCAAAAATGTAGAGAAATTTGAATTTAAATTTTTTTTAATGTCCTGAAAATGACCACAGGGAAAACAATAATGATGGCCAGAAAGAAAATAAAGAAGAACGAAAGAGAATTCCAGTTATATCCCACTACCTTTTTATAGTTTTTTGTTTGTTTCAAGTAACAAAATGTCAACCCAGAATAGCTTTGGAAAAAAAATTTTTTTTCAGAAGGATATTGAGAGACCCTAGAAGAAGCTAATGACTAACCAACCCCTCATGAAAAGAGGCCCCCAGTGTTGCTTTGGGGTCCTATCCATGGTGTTCATAAGATATATCTTTAATAACATTGGCAGTCATAATAATCTTAAGAGCTAACATCTATTGAATACACATTATGTCACACTTTAAATGAATTCCCTTATCTATATTTTAGAGCTGCTGTATAAGAAAGTTCACATTCTTTTTTTTCTGTTTTCCAAATAAAAATAACTAAAGAAAGACAAAAAGGTTAAATAAATTTCCCAAGATGATATTGCTAGTCAGTGGCATTGCAAGGTACTGGATTCAGTCAAACTATTATGGTAACCCAGTTAGTTACTCAAACAATCACAGGATCACAGGGTTCCCTTTCAAACAACCCCAATGTCTGTGGCTCAGTTAAAAATTACAGAATTTGGAAGAAGAGATGCTTATAGGTCTAGCTTGGGTCAGGTATCTACCTTTGAATCAACCAGGACAAAGGGCTACAGTTACCATGCTGGCCCTTTGTATTTGGGGAAGTTGTGGAGAGCTAGGCACCTCTAGCATGTCCATCCTACCTTCATCCTATCTTCCTAATCAAATGTGACTGCTTCTGAACACATTTTTCTTTCCTAACTTTGTTTTGTGTTACAGTGACAGGTTTGTATATCATCACTTCTAGAAAAGTTCTAGAATGCAGGGAGTTTGACCTTTCTTTTATATATCCCATGCTAAGTCTACCAGGCACTGGCCTGTAAGAGACCATTAAATTAATAAAATAACTGTGATAAATGGAGGTGAAGAAAACCATACCCTCTTAAATAATAGACAAAGACTAGAGAGCCACATAGGCAAAGGCAAGTGAGGGGGGTTATATTAAAATATGATCTATGCATCCATTTAAAAATCAGCACATGAAAATAACATTATTTTTAGCTTCAGTTTCATGATTCAGCCTTTCTAGTGTAAATAATTTATAAGAGAAGTGAGACAAATATCAAGTTTGTGGGAAATGTAAATTAATTTGAATCTAAAATTAGAAGAACCCCTTCCCATAGACAGACAACAAGGGGACAAAAAGGGCAAAAGGAATTTGATGAACACACATTGGAGAAACCAAAGAACCACAGAACCTAGCAGGCTGATGGCCTTTGATAAAGGAAGTCAAAAAGTCAAGAGTCCAGGACGGCCAAAGGTTTACACAAAAAGACAAATAACACAAGACTAGAAGACATAGGAAAGGACATAAAATTTACAACATATTTGCTTTGTAGACTTGACTTGAGGCAAAAGTGGGAATGAGGCAGAGATTGTATTCAGGCATCCAAACCTTCATTTTGTGCCTAGTTGGGCTTTCTGATACTTCCTCCCACTCTAGGACCCAGTAACCTTCTGGTCTCCCATTTTCCTTTGTTCTCAATGGAAGATAAGATCAGGTGTCTCTCACTGAAATGCTAATATAAATGAGTCCATCTGAATGTTACCATTAATTTGACTTTGAAAGTGAAAGTCAAATTTCTGTTAAAGGAATTCCAACAGCAACAGCAGGACCTGACAGAACTAAAAGGGTCAGGGTTTCTCACTCAGACAGCACATAAAGCTGACCCTCCACTTTTTATCACTGCATACTGTGTGACCTTGGCTAAATCACTCAACCACTCTGGGCCTATTGTTTTTTGTTTGTTTGTTTTTTCTTTTTAAACCTCAGTTTCTGCCCCTATAAAATGCAATAATAAAAACCACTGCCTGGGCTACTGTCAGCATTAAATATATGTAATCGCCTTCCTTGGTACTGGGCACTTAGTAAGTACTCATGAAGTAGCAATTATAGCTTTTATACAACTACTACTGATGTCACTACTTTTGTTACTTTGGGTGAGTGGTCTCCAAAGTGGGAGGTGTGCAACTCAGAGTGTGCATGTCATTAACTGTTGAGAGGTGGGTTAAAAATATATGAACTTACATGAGTGTATTGTATATACACATAAAACCTAAAAAAACTAAGCTTTACTAACAGTTAAAGTATGAATTAACACTTATTTTCATACTTGATCTCTGTATTGCTGTGTGTCCTGGGACAGAATGGAGTGTCCTCAGCGAGGAAGGGTTGACATGGTGCCTGCTACATATTGCTACATACTGTGATTATTTATAAATTATGTTATTTTTATCTTCAAAAGCAAATGGTTGGGATAATTTCTGCAAAGAAACTATGAGTTCAATTTGGTATTAAAAATGCACAAGTTCAAGACAATGGCAGCCCTGGCACATCCTTATTCTTTACATGAGCTCCTTGCCCGCCACGTTATGTCATTAAAACACGAAGAGCTGATAAGAAGGTGGAGGCGAAAGAAACTGTCCGTCAGAAATTGACGGTGACCATCCTGAACAATTGCACCATTAAGGAAAAGAAAGAAATGTATTACTAATGTGTATTAATTAAAATAAATAAATGTATTAAGTAAAATAAATAAACGTTTGTCATCTTTTCAATTGCTCTATTGTTCTGACTGCACATTAGTTATTTATAAATAAATATTCAAAAGTTAGGAGTGTATTCTTGAAAAAAATTTTCCACATGTGGCACTTGATGAAAAACTTTTGGAAAGCACACTGCTAAGTGCACAAGTTTCTTGAATTTCTGGAATCTCTAAGTTAATGATAGGAAGAGGAAAACACTTGCAGTTGGACCTGGAAAAAATTGTAACAAATGGATATTTTATTCCCAGGTGAAAGAAAAGGAATCAGAAATATTACATCTGATTGAATTTAATTCATTATTTCTTACTTTTCCCCTAATTCATTATTAAACATAGTAAACACTCAGAAAGCAGAACAATATTACTTCCCCCTACTATCTAGAAGTTAGTCCTGTAAGTCTAGTTCCCAAAGTTTCACAAGATTATTTAATCTTTTGCCCACTTCATGCCAGGCCCCCTGGAAAATGTCCCAGAGCCCAAGGGAATTCAAGATCACGAAGCCTGAACTCATCTCTAGAAAATTAAGAAAATAGCACTAAAAAGAAAAATCATCTTAATAAAAATTGTACCAGGACAGTAGATGGGTGGGTCCCTCAACATTTCAGAATTCTTTATTTATCCTTAGAAACACATCTCTGTCCATCTACTGATTGTTTAATGGATTGAGTGATCTATATATCTGGAGAGAGGGGTCCTATCCTCACTCCTTTCGAATCTGCCTCTAGAATAATTGAATTATTTATCCTCTCTTTAAGAAAGCCTCAGGCTTTATACAGTTGTACGTGTTTTGTGTCCTTGGGCTCCCAGACTGATGGGAATGATATGACTCAATGAAAATAAGATACATTGGTCCTTTAATTCTGAGCTGCCACTTTTCTTAGTTGAAGAAAGATCGAAATTAATAGAGTATTCTAAACAGACTTTTTATTTCCTTGTACTTTTAGCCAAGGCTTTAAAATCCACGTGAGCCAAATCTAGATTCTTGAAACCATCAGAAGCTCTCTTTAACTGGGTAGATTTTTGAAGCAAGAATGCCCTGCTATTTCTGTCCTGCGGTTGACTGACCCTGAGATGGGATTGTGTGCATCGTAACCTCTGTGTGAGCCGGGAGCTCCCGTCAGTAAAGTTTCATCATATCGAAAGGCTGGCATGTTTCTGAGAGAAGGCCAGCGCGGCTGAACATTTGCCTGGTGCCACAGGATCCTTGGGTGAAAGGCAGACGGGACACGCTGCGAAGATCGCTCTGAGTGCCAATTTCCAGATGGACCGCTTTTCCAGTGCACTCCTTTTTCAAAATCTGTTCGGAAAGGGCTCCCAGAGCTGGTAAGGGCTGCTGGGCTCGTTTGTTTTTCCTCGTTGCCATGGGAGCTGCTAGTTTCAATCACAGAGCACCAGAGCCACTGGGCGAGGAGAGTGAGTGCCAGAACCCACTGGCTCTTTGGAGAAGCTGAAGAGTAAGTAGCAGTAAACCAAAATCACGGCTGCCAATAAATGACCTAGACACTGTTTTCTTGGCGGCCCTGTCTGAGTTCTTCATGGCTAAGCACTTCGAGACAAATGGGGAGAAAACAGGGTTTTCTCAAGGATCCAGTGAGGTGAGTCTCTTAGCTAAGAAGCGAGGGGAACTCTTTTGTAAGAAGTTCAGTTCTGGCAGAAGAGCGGAGGTGAATCAGCGTTTGGATCCCCAATCCTTTAGGCTGGGCAAGTCACTCAAACTTTGCAAATCTCAGTTTCTTATCTATAAAATGGGTGTAACAGTAACCAACAATGGAATTGTTTAATAAGGTGTGTAAAGTGCAAAGCACTGTAAGTGAAGCCAGCTTTTGTTATTCTAGCCTTAGTAAATGAGAGTATTCAACATCTAAATAAAAAGGCTTAATAGGGTAACAATTGAACGCTGACTTTTAACACGTTCTTTACAGTTTGCTCTCTGGTTGAAAAAGAAAAGCTGCAGGATATTTAAAAGTATGCACATCTCCAAGGCCTGGAACCCCAGCACTATCTCATCTCAGTGCTTGCTAAGTTTTGTGCATCTTGCTTGGCTTGGTTAGAAATCAAATGCTTTCCTTGACAATAATCGTTTTCACAAACACATTGTGTGAAAGGGGATACGTGTGCGTTTGCAGAGAATCACTTTAAAAGCGTGATTTATTGAACTCCCTCTGTGCTCTTAAATAGATACCGCCCCACCCTAAACTGGACGGTCCTGCTAGAATTCATGACAGAAAGTCTCCCGAACTATATATCAAAATTTATAAAGCTGCAGGAGAGAAAAGGCGCCACACTAATTTAGCCTTTGGCAATTCTGAGCCAGGACGTTTTCTGGCTGGTCTTTTCTCCTGGGAGAGCAGGCGTCTTCCTGGCCACGGCTTCCATTGTTAGTTACACTCCCCAGCTCACGGGGAGCTGCTATCAGTAGGCTGTATTCCCATCCTCCCTTTTGGAAACTTTGCTTCCGTGGGACTGGGAGATGATTTCCCTGCCATTTGAAGTCCCTGCGTGTCACTGAGGTATGCTGGCCCAGGGACTTAAAAACAGATCCTTTCTTTATCATGGTTCAATGCTTGATAAGCAGAGAAAGGTTTTGACATTCAAACTGGCCCATTCTGGAGCCTTTTAAAGAAAATGCTCCTTCCTGTCTTTTAATAAAACTCAATCAAAAAGATTCTGGATTTAATCATGTGAAACAAAAATTATTCCCTTCACCCAGAAATGTTCGCTGTCCTGTTCAGAGCGCCGTTGGACGGCAGGAACTGGGGGTGAGGAGGGACGGGGTGGGGGTTCATCCTGTTACACCTCCTGAAGTTTAGGTACATCCCTTGACTCAGATAAGTCAATGCAATAATCGCAGGAAGCTCTGGCAGGACAATTCTTGGATCTGTCTACAGTATATACAGTACAAATGAAAATGTCTTTCCAGATAGGACACTATTTCCAGGGCCACTGTGGTTCAATGGGCAACATGTCTCCTAATGGATTTTGTTCTGTTAATTTGTTTGTGTCTGTCTGTCTGTCATCTCTCTCTTTCTTTGTCTTTCTCCCCTCCATCCCGCCGTACATCTGACGATGGGGAACAGAGAACATAGACCCATAAACAGAGATGCAGTGAAGGGAAGGACAATGGGGGAGCTGATGTTTGATACGTCATTTCACTTCACTCATTTATCACCCAGAGAACAGAATTCAAAAACTTCTCATCATGTCCAGTGGTTATTCCTTTTATGTGTAATAAATATATACGAGCCTTTAACAGGAAAACCAAAACACTTACTGCATTTCAGTCAACTGAAAACTGACCTAAATGAATGATGAGAGAAAATGATAATAGACTATGGCCACCCAAATTTCACATCAAAAAATTCCTCCTTGACGGTCTAGAGCCATATAACACCATAGAATCTCTACTTAACTGCCAGAGTTAAAATGGAAGAGGAACAAAGGTAATCTTTTAAGCTCCGAAATGTTATTGCTAGGAGACTTAAAAATAATAATAATAATAATAAAAGGAATGAGTAATCAAAGTCTTAGATGTTTCTTAACTCTGATACTGCCATCCACATGTGTACAACTGCAAGCATTTCTTGCTCATTCTGACCACTGCTCTGTTTCAATGGCCAGCTTATTCATGTATCTCCCTCTGTGGTCAAATGACTATCAATTGCAGATCTCTCCTTGGTTTTATTTCTAGCATTTCGACCTTACGCAGGATGTGTGAACAGAAGAAGTGGGTGTTTGGATCAATGCAGCTTAATTATAATTCTGCTTTCTGATTCTTGCTTATTTTCCTTTTCAGTTATTCTAACCAAATGAGACAGTTGGGCACTGACTGTTGTGTATATTCTGGTCACTATTTTTTTTTTTAGTTATAGATACACGGGTTGATCGTCCGTTTAAAAAGCAAAGCAGAAAGTCCTTTTGACTTCATTTTTAAATTGCCTGATTAAAATGAGTTCACAAGAGCCTTTTTCTCTCTACCCGATCCTCTTGCTTTCATTGTGAAGACTACAATAAAATAAAAACACACAAATGTAAAGAATTATTGGTTTTGATGCTTTTGGTCTTCCTTTCAAGCTATCTTTTGATGTTTGCCTCTAGAACTCCAATGTCGCAGCCACCACCACGACTTGAAAACGTCCCCCCACCATTTCAAACATTCTCTTAGTATTAACACAAATCAGAATCAGGAGGTATCTAATTGAGCTGGTTTTGATTTTGTTAATACAAAGTGAAAGATTAAAATAGAGCAGCAACGGCAAAAACATTTCTTAAAGCGGCAGCCACAGCGAACCAGTGAAAGGAAAGCAAAGAAGCTGAAAAACCAAAGCTTTGAAAACTTCAGAAAACAAACCGGGGGGAAAAAAAATTACAGGAAAGTGCAATCATTACCGAGGTTGCTTCATAACCTCTTTATAAAAATGTTACTGCTTGGCAGAAGGCACTACTGCGAAACTTTTCAAAGAAATCGTAAGTGTTTCCCCCTGTAACATTTGCATGTTCACATTTTCTACTTGTCACTTTTGGTGGCAGTTGGTGAGTTTTGTCATGGTCTGGGCTTCCCCCACATGCCTCTCCTTCCCTCTTGTTTTCTCCACCCTTGCAAGTCCTTGTCCTGCCCAGAGCTGGACTCCAGCTTTCCCTCTGGTCTGTATCCCAGCTGCCAGACAACAGTCCCACATGCCCCCTTCCTCCCCAAGGTCATTAATGAGTTTGAACCCAGCATCATTTGAACTAAAGGGATCTAAAGAGTTATCCTGATGTGGCTCTATTAAGCTACATAGCACTTTTTATTTTATTGGTCATGGTGGTTATTATTCCAGATTTCGGGATAATAGTTGTGGGATGCTGACCTGAACAGGCAGACCTTTCCTTGTTCAGTGTTATTTCTACAAAATAAGTCATTAGTAGAAACTACAGCAAAATCTCCTGATGAAATTTCGGGTGTTTGGGGGGGGGCATTATGCTATCCCCACTCTCTCTTCCCCTAAGACACTGGGGGACAGACAGACTTGCAAATGCAATGGAAGTCTCTCTGATACGTGCTGAGCCCATGGAGTTTGCCCCTTGGCAGAAAGTGAAACTTTTGGGGGAGTACTCCTCTACCCTTTTGGGCTTACTTTTCAAACTCCTTTCAGCTCATGTAAATGACCCCAGGTAAACTGAAGTATGATTCACACCGTGACATGAGATAATCACATGCCACTCTCAGAGGCAAATTTTTTAAACCCCAAATTGGAACATGCAGCTTGACGACATAGAATTAAGCCTTTGGACTAGGTGCCATAATTAACACTTATTAGACATTCAATCCTAATTGTATTCACTTAGCTAACCAGAGGAGTAATGTTTGAACTGAGAGAGAAAGGACATATAGGAGCTAGCCAGACAGGCAAGTGGAAGAAAAAAGTGTTTTGAGAAAAAGGAACAAAACATATGAGACACAGGTGTCTGAGTGTGTGTCACTCGTGGAGGAACTACAGGACATTCAGGAGAAGAAACGGGATACATAAGCGGGGCACAGACCATCAAAGACTTTGCGGTGGGCCGATGAATGAAAAACTTCATCCGCGAGGAGAGCAGAAGGATTTTGCGTAGGGGAGCGAGACGTTCAGATGTGCATCTTACAAAGATGTTTGCTGGGAGCATAGGAGAAATGGATGGGATTTTCTACCTGTGACGTTGAGATGTCCCTCATGCCCTGTAATGTGTAACAGTTTAATTATCATTCTTTTCCTCTTTAGTGGAATAGAAACTACCAGCGAATCTTGCCATCAATACTGAAATTCAAGACACTTCCCTCTGGGAGACTGAAGATTCACGTTTAGCACATTATAGGCTCTGAGAAGTTCTGCAGCAAAAAAAAAAAAAGCTGCCCCATCAGGAACACCCACTCTGGAATATTATGTTAGTGAGAAATAAATTTGATTGTAAATCATTGAGATTTGGATGCTTATTTGTTATAACACTTAGCATTATCTCAACTAACCCAGCCTGAAAGGTACAGAGTCAAATGCCACATACAAAGCAGGGAGCAGAGGGAGGGATTGTTTTGGTAGAATCAAAACAACCTACTAAGGAAAAGAAAAGTGAAGCGTATAGATGCTAACCGCTGGTCGAAGGCAATCTAGCCATTCTGGACAAAATTAAAACGTCCTCTGTCTGACTTTAATAGCCAAACTCAGTTTTTGCACATAAAATAAATATTCATAGATTTTCAATCTATAAAACCCTGAATGTGGGCTCCTCTGTTTATACAACAGCGGGTAAAAGGACAGCTGTAAAAAGTCCTAACTGCTGGATCATTTTCATGCACATTCACACACCATCCTTGCCAAGTACATGGGCTGCTGCTAGTTTCTGTTCTGTTTCAACCCAGTGAAATGGACAGTGCCTACTGAACTCTTCAACTAGAAATCCCTGCTTGCTGGCCGTATCTAGAGACGAGTGCTTCAGACCTCAAGTTATCACTAAGTCCTTTTACTATAAGATCCCCGCTACATTACTAAACTCACAAAAATTTCTGCTCAGCAAGCCATGTTTAGAAATGATAGGAATTAGCTTTGGGGAATATAAAATTAAATATTTACAAGAAAATAAGTTCTTCAGCTTTGGTGGTGATATTCTGAGTGATGGATGCTTTGACTCATATTATAAGTAGAAATTACCTAAGTACCTTCTAAAACATTGGCAGCCACTTATCAAGGAATGACTAAAAGCCCAAGACCAGGGGTCCTCAAACTATGGCCCGCGGGCCACATGTAAATACAAATATTGTATTTGTTCCCATTTTGTTTTTTTACTTCAAAATAAGATATGTGCAGTGTGCACAGGTATTTGTTCATAGATTTTTTTTTTTTAAACTATAGTCCGGCCCTCCAACGGTCTAAGGGACAGTGAACTGGCCCCCTGTTTAAAAAGTTTGAGGACCCCTGCCCAAGACCATCGTAAGGCAAAACAATGGTTTAGCATGATGCTTCTTTTAACTTCACAGTTTGGCTCTTGTAAATGAAGTTGTCATCGCTTAAAGGGAATTTTGAATGAATAAAAAGTGTCTTGCAACTGGTACGGACAAAACATTATTTCTTGAATTGTGTGCATTTGATAGAACATATCCAATTATTTGCAGATTTAGAACAACTCCCCAGCCAGCTTCGTCCATCCACTATCCTTACACAGAAGATTCAACTCTAGAAGGTACTTGTCATACACTTGGTCTTCGGGAATAAGGTGATATGGAGAAATAGCTCTGGGTCAGACTCAATCCAAGTACCAGTCCTGCTATTTGCTAGCAATGTGATTGTTACAAAGTACTTTGTTTTTGGTCTATGAATAATTTTAAAAACCTAATGAGTCTAGCAAGATTTTCGTAGACATTGACAAGTTAATTCTAAAATTTATATAGAAAGGTAAAGGGTCTGAGTAGGTAAAACAATTTTTAGAAACAGGAATACGGTCGGAGGAATGATTCCTCCTGATGGCAATGTGGGAGAGGAATAGATACACAGGACAATGAGATGGAATAGAGCATCCAGAAATAGATCCATATAAGTGCAACCAACTAATTTTAGAGAAAGGTACAAGCACAATGAGATATTACTACATGCTTATTAAAATACCTAAAATAAAGAGTGATAGACACCAAATGCTAGTGAGAATGCTGTGGAATTAGACCACTACATATTGCTGGTGAAAATGTAAAATGGTACAATCACTTTGAAAAAGAGTACTTTCTCACAAAACTAAATGTGCAACTACCATATATCTCAATCTTGGGCCTTTATCCCAAGGAAATGATGATTTATGTCCATACAAACCATGTATACAAAAGTTCACTGCAGCTTAATTTAGTAACACACACAACTTGGACAGAGCTACAGGAAAATTATGTTGAATTAAAAAAAAGTCAACCTCAAAAAGTTACATACTGAATGATGTATGTAACATATTTGAAATAACAGAGTTATGGAGATGGAGAACAAGTTAGTTATTGTCAAGAGTTAAGGGTGGGGCAAGTGAAAGGGATGTGTATGGCTACAGTATTATATTTATGATGGTAATTACATGAATCTACACATGTGATATAGCTCCACAGAACTATACACACACACCACATACACACACACAAGCACATGAAAGACGTATAAAGTTTGAATAAATTCCCTGTTCTCTACCAAAGTCAATTTCCTAGTTTTGATACTGCATTATCGTCTTTCATGATGTTACCATTGGGGAAAACTGAAAGAAGTTTGCACAGAACATCTCCGGACATGTTTTGGTAACTTCTCATGAAATGACAATAATTTCAAAATAAAAAGTGCAAAACAATTGCTTTAATTTTTATAAAAGGTACAGAAGAATTGGATTTAAAGCAAGAAAAATTCAGTAATTCTCTGTGAGGTATTACTTGAGGAGACTGAGGGTTGTCCCCTGAGAATAAAAATGGCTGAGGCTTCCTTGGAGAAACTATTCTTTGGCTTAAAGTATTGTTTCTTTTTTTAAAAAAAAAAATATATCTTATTGATTTTTTACAGAGAGGAAGGGAGAGAGATAGAGAGCTAGAAACATCAATGAGAGAGAAACATCGATCAGCTGCCTCCTGCACATCTCCTACTGGGGATGTGCCCGCAACCCAGGTACATGCCCCCGACCAGAATCGAACCCGGGACCCTTCAGTCCGCAGGCCGACGTTCTATCCACTGAGCCAAACCGGTTTCGGCAAATTATTGTTTCTAATTAAGTGCCAACCCACTGAATAAGTTGTTGTTAACACCTCCATTTAAATTTGTTTATCAACTCCTTTCTGAGAACCAGTTTTGATTTCTCTCTCCTTCTCTCCCTCTCTCCCATTTTTTTGTTCTGCAGAGCGAACAATAATAAAAATAAATTGAAAATAATAATCAAATTTAAAACTTATTTAGTGTTTTCTATGTGCCAGGTAATGTTCCCCTCCTTTAATCATCTAAATAATCATATAAGTTAGGTACAATTATTGAACATTTTCATTGATGTGAAAATTAAACCTTGGAGAGGTTAAGTAAAACCCAGATTTCCAATCTAGACAACCAATAAGTAGAGACTTGCTTTGAATGGCTACATTATACTTAGATGCAGAAAATGAAGAAATAAAAAGTCAGTTGATTTACTACTCTGTGGATGGCAGGGCTCTCTCATTCTCACTTCCTCCTTTCCTTTCTGCTCTCAGCCAGGCTCTTCCTCTCCCCGCTCCAGTTGATTCATCTAGCTCCTTTCTTTCTCACATCTTTCCAGACTCCCTCCAGGATACTCCACCATTTTGTTGGAAAGACTTTTCCCCTTTATAGGACTTCTCTCATGTGTATCTTCAAATATATCTTAATCTATTAAATGAGAAATCTCTCTCTGTCCATGTCTGTTTAACCTAGTGATTAAAAGTAAGCTGGCACACAGAAAGAAGATATGTATTGACAAAGGCAGGAAGTGTGCTACATTTATCAATTAATATTCTCAGTCTGTCACTTACATTTCAGGAAATACATGCCGCACCTAGAAAAATAAAGGTAAGCTGCATGTCATTCACTTAAATCTAAAAGAAATGCCTAAACACTTAATTAAATGTCTTTTCCTAACACTTCTTATCATCATCATAATAAGCAGCTTCCCAAATATGCCCCAGAAAACAAAGGCCAGATTTATTGAAAGCCAATGTAAACAGGCATGTCTACCATGTTATTTAAAAAAAAAATTAATGATAATAACATCTTATCTAGTAATGGAATCTCTCCATCACCGTTTAATCCTTCTATTCACACTAATTTATGATGCTTGGGTTTCCTCACCCTATAAGAGGGCTGGGTGCCCAAGATGAATGGCTTCCTCTTATTTTAAAGAAATGTTCCCACTCACACACCTCCCAGAGGCTCCCAACTGGCATTCAGATGTTCCTGTTTAGCAGGTCTGCAGCAGCCACCTCTATAGTTTATTCCATGTCCTGAATCTTCTTTTGTTTTGTTTTTTTTTAGATTCCACGTAGAAAAAAATGTATGTAAAATCCAATAGAAGAGATAGAATGAAATACTAAAATACCACTGGTTAATCCAACGATGATAGACAGAAATCATATCAGTATCTACATTAAATACATATGGGCTAATAGTTCCAATTAAAAGGCAAAGATTGTTACATCCCATAAATACCAAAACCAATTTTATGATGTTTAGAAAAGGCACACTAAATACACAAACAGGTGGGAAGTAGAAGTTTAAAAAGGTGTAGCATGCAAATAGTAATCATAAAAAGGTTGTGTGGCTATATTGATATCTGAAAAGAAGGAGTTAAAATCAAAAGAGATAAAAAGATGATTTCATAATAATAGAGGATAATTTATCAAGAAGATATTACAATCATAAATATGTGTACACTAGAGGCCCAATGCATGAAATTCGTGTAAGAGTAGGCCTTCCTTCCCCCGGCTACCGGACTGGCTTCCCTCTGGCACTGGGGATCTGGGCTTCCCTCCAGCTGCCAGCAGGCACTCGGGACCTGGGCTTCGTCCAGAAGGAGGTCTGGTCTAATTAGTATATTACGCTTTTATTATTATAGATATGATAGAGTTTTAAAATACATGAAGCACAAACTGACATAAAAAGGGAAAATTACATAAATCCACAATCATAGATGAAGATTTTAATATTTCTTGTTCAGTGAATGATGGAAGTAGACATAAAACAATAAAGATATAGAAGATTTAACCAACACTGTCAACAAATTCAACCAAATTGATAACTAGCAGAATATAGCAAAATACACATACATATATACATGAATTAGTTATAAATATATATATATGTATATATATAATGGGTCATAAAAGAGGTCTTAATAAATATTAAAGGCTTGGAATCGGATAGAGTACATATTTTTTACCAAAATAAAAAAAATTAGAAATCAATAATGTTAATAGGATATCAAGCAATTCCACAAATATTTGTAATAAACAATATACAACTAATTGACCCACAGTTCAAAAAGTATCACAGGAAAATTAAAAATATCTTGAGCTACATAATAATAAAAACATGCCAAAATCTATGGAATTAAAGTGAGCAATCTACAGGATAAAATTCAGCAACTGTTCACAATACAAACTCTTAGCAATTAAGAATAAAAGGAAACATCCTCAGTTGAGAGCATTTTTTAAAACTTAGGGTTAATATTATATTAAGAGTGAAATATCAACTGTGTCCCTCCTAAGGCTATGAACAAGGAAGACATCTGCTTTTTGTCCTTATATTCAACATTGTGCAGGAAGCCCTAATCAGTGCAAAAAGGCAAACAAAAGAAAAAGGCATCCAGATTAAAAAGAGAGAAGTATTTCTTTAATTTGTGGGATACATGGTTGTTTGTGCAGAAAATCCCAAGAATCAGCAGAAATAGTTATAAACTTAGCAAGTTTGCAGATACAAGGTCTGATTTTAAGGGTTGTCATATAATGACAGTAATCAAGGTAGAAAGAAGTATAAGGAGAGACAAATACATTAATGAAACAGAACAAAAAATTTAGAAGCAGACCCATGAGAAGTAGACAAGTCAAAGAGTAAACTGATCAACAAATCATGTTGGTAGCTAAAATAATAATAATAATTAATAAATAAATCTAATTTGAGACAAATGAGAAAACTAAATGTAAAAATTAAATACATAGGACTTATAGTGGAGGTATGCCAAAAAAAATTTTTTCAGAGAACAGCAAAAAAGAACTACGAAATTAAAAAATATATATTACTTTCATTTGCTCTCTAGTTGCTATTATTCTCTGAAAATAAGTAATCCATGGTTTTTTGTGTTTTTTTTTTTCAATGCTGGATTTATAGAAATTTGTATAACTGAATGTTGACTGGAACTTTTTATATTTCCAGGAATTATAACCATAACTTTAAAAAAAACTCTAGGTACCACCACATTCTATCGTCAGAGAGCTAGTTAGGTCCCTGACTTCTGAGGACACACCCTTCCTAGCCTACCCAAGTCAATAGAACATTAATATTGGGAGAACTGGAATTTTATGGTGGCCAAATAAGAAAAGCTCCAAAAGAGTCACTCCAATAATGGAAGTTCCTGCAGAGAAGGGAACCTGCATGCTGTTCCCTGAATGAGTAGTCTGGCTCATTCTACAACATCCCAGTAGAGTGTACAGAGATGGTTCTTGGAAGAGCACCCTGAGAAATTACGAGTATAGCACATCATTGTTCTCAAAACTTCCCATCCCACAATGGAAAATATGGAGATACTTCACTTGGGTCCCCTGAAGTTCAGAGGCACATTTAAATATAGACAATTCCTACCTACTTCTTGCCTAGGCATATTGGCCAGTCCCTTCCTGCTAAGTTTGAAATGACTATAGTGTAGACTTAGATAAAAATAGAGCAAATTGCACCCTGGCTGCCTGGCTGAGTGGCTCAGTTGGTTGGAGGATTGTCCCGTGCACCAAAAAACCTTGTGGGTTCTATTCTGGTCAGGTTTATACCAAGGTTTTGGTTGGATCCCCAGTTGGAGGGGCAACCAATAACAATGCTTTCTCTCTCTCTCTCTTTCTCTCTCTCTCTCAGTGACGATTAAAAAAAAAAACACAATAGAGCAAATTGATACGTAAGACCAATACGTTCCTCTCTCTGTGGATCTCAGAAGGAACAAGAAAGTACCACATCCATTTCAGTGAACTACTTGAAAAGATACTTGAATGGGAAGTTGCCTTGGGGTTCTCCAGACCCAGTGATTACTGGAATGCCCAACATGACAAAAATATTGGAAATATACCTCTGGAGCAGCTGGAGGCACAGATAGCTGTCCCTCTGAGGGAGAAGTTGAAAGGGACTGGATTGAGCTAAACTAGAAAGCCACAAACATAACCTATATGCAGACGAGGTAGACCATCTCAATATCAGAAGCCACCAGTTACAGAAAAAAGGACATTTCCCCATCACTGATAACTGGTATAAAGACGTCCACATGCAAGAACCTCTGCCACCCCTATTCTTTCTCTGGCCATCAATATTGGAAAAGCTGAAACTTCAAGAGGGAGAAGGTTGAGGTGTAAAACCAATACATTCCTTTTTCTCTTCAAGTACCCATAACTATGGAGAGGAGAGGAATTTTGAATTGAACTTGAGATTTTTAAAAAATGTTTTTAAATAAAGAGAACTGACTATAAATTATCAGATGAGATTGTCCCAAGAGCTCATTATTCAGTAGGATACAGGAGAGAAATTAAACCATTTCATATTTATATTCCAATGAGATGCCTCAATAAACCTGTTATGCCTTTCATTGTCATTTCATAGTAAAATATGTGGACCTTAAAATCAAATTGTAATAAACTAAATTTGATATTATTTAAATTAGGAGTTAATAGTTGTAGGCTCAGACTCTTTGGTATATATTAAATGAGAGGCTCCTCAAACCATCATTGGGCTAGAAATGTGAGTTATACAAATAATGATTTTTCTGGCGAGATATAGTTTAACAGCAGATTCTAAGAGTTAACTGAAAAATTTAGAAATGACGATCTTTAGTCATGAGTACATCTCCGAATAAAACTCTATGAAAGTAACTTTGAAAAGATATTCATTCACAATAATTATACTTGAGTTCTCCATAAGGAATAATTTAGTTCCATGAAGGTTGGCTTTTTTGATCACTTTCAAATGGAATCTTTTCTTTAAACTAAAATCAATCAAACTCATCATAAATATTGAGATTGATTTTTGAGGCCACAAACTAAATAGCAATCCTGCTACAGTTCTTAAAGAGTTGAAATGTACTTTGCATTTCAATATATAAACTCTCTGGGTAAATATACATACATACATATATATATATGTATGTATATATAAAATCATAATCATCAAAGGGAAAACTGAAATATCTCACCTATTATATGATGAATTTTACAATTAAATATAAAGTTAAAATGCTCTCAAATATATTGGTGGGATATTGAGAGAGATGAGTAAGGGAACTTTTTGGTTGAGAATAAAAAGTTGATGTGTCGTTTGGTTAATCTCTTCTGCCCATCCTCCTCCCTTCCCTCTGAGATTTGTCAATCTGTTCCATGTTTTCATGCTCCTGGTTCTAGTTTATTCACGAGTTTATTTTGTTCATTAGATTCCTGGTTCATTTATTTTGATTTTTAGATTTAAATGTTGATAGATATGCATTTATTGCCATTTATTGTTCATATTTTTTATCTTTATTTTCTTCTTCTTAAAGAAGACCCTTCAACATTTCATATAATACTAACTTAACAAAGAACTTATACGCATTACCCATGGACATAGACAATAAGATGGTGAAGGCCTGGGGTGGGGCAGGATCCAGCTGGAGGGGGACAATGGGGGGGGGAAGGGGTGTATTTGAGGGACATAAGGTGTGAACGCAAAAAATACGTATTTCTAGAATCCACTCCCTGGGAATCTGGGTAGTTCCTGTAATACTCTCAACAATAAATATTTAAAAAAAATAAAAAATAAATAAAAGTTCATGTGTCCAAGCTCATTTTCAAGTGTGAAATGACCAACAGCTGTAAATTAGCAGATGAACCTATGTTTTGTAAACATGAATGAAATCAGGTCTCAACTGTCTGTTTCTATATTTTTGGCAAAATGTGCTTATGAAATCATATTAACAACATCTTCCAGGTGAGCCTACTGCCAAGAGTTTGTTTCTTTCATGGACAGAGACCCAAATGCATCCTTTTCTTGAGGCTCTCATTAGTATTTGTGGAGAAGTTCTGACCAGTAATTATCTTTCACTAAATGATTCTATAATTGCTTTTCTGTGGCATGTGTTGACATATTTATAACGAGGAGACACCAAAATGGAATGAAAACTAAAATAATCAAGTCAGTCATCTGGATGGTTAGGGTCAGTGTCATAGGACAGAAATTGCAGCCTACTTGGTGAGAGGTCCAAGTCCAATCTAACTCTAGAGTAAACAACTATGTAATTAATTATTCAGTTTTGAAGAATGTACATTTTCATATACACACTTACATTACAAATGATTCCTTCCATACAATTTCTAGTGTATTTGTCTGGTTGTCTCCCCACCCCCTTTCCTGTTTGTTACAGTACATTAGGAATTATCATGCCACAGTCCATCCATCTAGTAACTGTGGTCTTGATCCCTCTCCTGCACACACAGTGGGGAAAAGTGAGCATCATTGTACACTGAGCTAGTGAGACAACTGGGTTTGGCCCAACTGTAAGTTTAGAAATAGTAACAAGGGGAGAAAAAAAAACACCTAATTATCTGAAGGGATAACCTATCTGAAATCACTATTTTTACTTGGTCTCTCAGCTATAACGTTATTTCCTACATAAGAAACTCAGAAATAAAGAAAAAAATTCCAAATCCAAACTTTTCCAGAATATAAATTTTAGAATCCTACACCCTATTAGGTACCTTTGATTTAAAAATATTTTTTCTTTCTAAGATGAGACTGTCATAGAACCAATATCTGAAGAAACAAGCCTAGAACTGTAATTGGAGGGTGTGAGCAGCTATAAAACATTCAAGTCAGCCAGATGGATCCTGGGTATCAAAGGGTTGATGATATCCTCTCCTGAACACCCTCACATCCCAATGAAACATGAAATCTAACATAGGCCTACACACCAGCAAAGCCAGGCTAATGAGCTATATTTGCGAGTACTCCAAGCATTTGGTGAATTGCAGGCATGGTTATTATTCAAATCCTTGTATAACATAATATTTGATTCTCAAATTACTAGAACTTTATAATATTCTCTTTTTTATGTGGGTTATGGTTTGTTTCATCAATAACACTATTTTATTCCCTTCTGCACAGTTCTAAGAAAACGGTAGGCCCTTTGTTAGCTTTTTTTTTTTTAGTTCAATTTCCAGGTTTGAAACAGAATGAAGTAAATAGTGAGGTGTTGAGTTCTAATATTTCAATAGGCAGTCATCGGTTATGGTACAGCAGTTATCCAAGGGTAGGATATAAACAAGCAAATATAATGCATTGCCATTTTCCATACAAACT
>NW_006296616.1:181349-224209 GCF_000327345.1 Myotis davidii | reverse complement strand
AACCTTACTGTAATAATTAGCAGACATGGCTCATTTTTAAGTATACATTACAGGATGGCATCACCCAGATAAAGAGTTTTGAATTCCTAAACTGCAATATTGTCATGTAGTTTGGGGAGTAAAGAATGGATCCACTGATGAAAATGTACAGAAACTTAGATTTCTATCCCAAATTGCTATAGACCATATTAACATAATCAGTTGGGGAAAACCAACAACCAGAAAGTTTCGTCCTTTTTAGAATTATTTCAGAAAAAAATGCTAAGTGATGTGGATTCAGAGCAATAATTATTTGAGTAATAATCTGGTAGATTCACACAGCTCAAAGTTTATGCATTTTTTCTAAAAAGGCTTCCTTGTACATGATGTTGCCTTTCATTCTCCCAAACTAGACTGAAAGACAGGAGGAATAGCGGGGGAACACAAAGTGGACTCATTTATAAATCAGGCTTTAAAACTTCTCCTCTGGTTTGAGTAAACTTGCTCATCTCTATCATGATGGTTGTTACCTAACCTGGTGAATCTTCATTACAAAGTTACCTTGGTTTAGGGGTCAGAAAGAGACAGAGTTTAAAGGATAAACCACATTCTGCAAATCATTTTTTAAAAAGGTGGTTTCTGCCCTAGCCAGTTTGGCTCAGTGGATAGTGCGTCAGCCTGCGGACTGAAGATCCCGTGTCTGGTCAAGGGCATGTACCTAGGTTGCAGGCTCCTCCCTGGTCAGGGCTGATGCGGGAGGCAACCAATCGATGTGTCTTTCTCACATGGATACTTCTCTCTGTCTTTGCCTCTCTCTTCCACTCTCTCTAAAAACCAGCGGAAAAATATCCTCGGGTGAAAATTTAAAATAAATAAGTAAGATAACATAAGAAGGTGGGTTTCCTTCAGAAAAGTAACACTGATATGTTTTTCTTCTTGCAAAAAGATGGGAAAAGAGAATCCATTTCAACAGGAAACATCCTGCACTGAGGTCTGGTTTAAAATACAAATGAAAATATTCTCAAGATACCCAGCACAAGACCATTTTATTAGTAGACCAGAAGCGAAGAATGACACACTTATCACACTCCTGCTAACATCTTATTTTAAAATTTGTTGGAGTGGGGTTTCTTTCCTTCCCACGGAATAATGTGTAGTCCTTAAAGTCAGCAAGTCTCTGATTAGCATGAAAATGTTACTCTGTGATCAAATTAAGAGTTATAATGCCTTCTGTGCACATAGCAGGCTAAAACCTGAAGAATGCTTAAGAGGTTTCCTTTGTAGGACATGCACTTCATCGCCATGTTGACTAGGAAAGGGATGCTAAGAACAGTGGACCTTTCAAACTGGCAAGGGAAGTTTGCTTACTAGGGAAACTGGCAGATCACAAATCATTCAGAAAAAAATAATTGGAATATCTGACAATAACAGCTATGAGTCTCAGGATCTGCGTGGCAAGGACATTATTCAACCCCATTCTTTAACCATCGCATTGAATAAATAAACTAAATACAACAAGTCAGTTGCTGGCCCAAGGTTCCTAGCCATTGGCTTATCCACTCCTACTACCATATTCTTTATTTTTGCTGCCCTTCTGAAATCATTTAGGAACCAATATATCCATTGAAAGTCTGTTCAATCTGATGGATTGTCCTTTAGGCATGTACTGATAACCTTTAAAATACCCACAGATCGCATACTTAAGAGCAAGCCACTAGGTTAGAAAGAGATCGTGCACATTTCCCCCTGGGACAACTTAGTCATTTTTCTCTATCACGCTTTCATGGCACCATATACCTCTCCTTTTAGCTCATTTAATAGTTATACTTTTACATGTATTTGTATAGTTCTTCCACAATTGCATAGCACACATATATAATCACAAATGCATAGCACAATATCTCACACATTACAGATACTTTTTAAGTGTACACTACAGGATGGCATCACCCTGATGAAGAGTTTTGAATTCCTGAACTTGCAATATTAGTTGCCATGTAGTTTGGTGCATTGTGGGTAAGCAATACTCTCAATAAATAAATGAATTTGGATAAACAAGTACTATTTTTAGCACAAAAATCTCTCCTAGCAAACTTTTAAGACATAGAAAATTTGAGGATATTCACTTTATCAAAAATAGAATAAAATTTCACTAGCCCAGAAAATATTTGGTATCCCTGCACATCTGAGGCTATTTTTCTTTGCATTGTCCTTAACCTAGAAGTTTGCTAAGCAAATTGATTATGTGAGCAAGTTTCCAGGAAATGTAAATAATATTTCAGAGAATGTTCAACTCACTAAGGTCAAAATCTTTTTAAGTTACTTGGAAGTCATCAAATTGAATCTAAATACTCTAAATACTCTGCTATTCATTGCATTTTAATCTAATTCATAAATCTGTAGGTTATTTCCAGATGATCCTTCCATTGCAGTTGCCTCTAGTCATTCTGTGGGGCTAAGCTGCATTTCAAGAAACACCTTCCCCTGAATTCAGATGACCTTTTGTCCAGTTGACCTGAATTAGGGAAGTTTGAGTGCATATTTATTGAGGTATGTGAAAATAACTCTCAAAGGAGGAGGGAAAAGAACGATAATCATGGTCAGCTGATATACATAATCTGGGTCAAATGAATTCAAGTCCTACATTTTGAGTCTGCTGCGAAAGATTGCATTAAAAATGAACCTAGACCCTGGGTGGTCCAATCAAGAAATTATTCTTAAGATTAGAGCTGTAGTATTCAAAATGCAGTCCTTCCTCTGGAAGTTTTATAGAAATTTCTGGTGCTACCCCAGATATCCTGACTCAGAAGCTCTGTGGTAGGCTTAGGAATTTGTGTTTGAACAGCATTTGTGTGCTAGAGTTTAAAATCTGCTGGACTAAAGCATTGGTCTCCAAAGTGGCCTGTCTTCATCAGAGGGATATGTACAAACAAACACAACAAAAAAAAGAAGAGGATATATTATTTATATTATTTTAGTTTCTAGATTTAATTTTTATAAATGTTTTACAGTATTTTATAGAGAATGGATGTAGATAACACGAAAATAAGAGCACAGTATCAGATGCTAAGTGTTTTTATTTTTGGAACAGGCAATCAAAAAAGTTGGAAGAACCTAGATCCGGAGAATAAGAAGTAGCTAATAAATCTTTCTGAATAAAATCCCCATGTCTGTGTAAAAAGACTTCCAAATGGGTCCTGTTCCCAGCAAGAGAAAAATATAGGAAACGAAGAATTCATCATGGATAATTAGAATTATAAAAAAAAAAAACAAAAATAATAAAACTATGCAACAAATACACCTTAAGCAACTTCTTTGGTGCTAGAAAGCACACTACTGAGGGATGTAACTTATTAGCCTGAGTGAAATCAGGTGCTTGAGAACAAATAAAGAATGAGGCACTTTGGTGGGATGGTGGGGAGTGGGGGGTGGGGAGAGAGAAATCAAACAATGGAAGCAAACAAGGGTTTAGGTTCTGCCTGTCTGATGCCCTAAGAACAACTAGTTTGGGGAGGTGCAGGGACATCTGAACATCGAAAGTGGGTGGAGCAAGCCTTGTAAGCATCATATTTAGCAGCTTGGGATACAGTCCCCATAACAAAGGATCCCATTCTTTGTAACTGAGTGAAATTGACTTCAGCTGTCCGCATGCAACTAGAATCGGTTGATTTGAAGCCCAGGGAAAAATGTCTTGAGAGCCTACAGAACATGATCATCCCTTTGTGTTTTTATATTTTTTTTCCTGTCTGTCTTGTGTTGTACTCTGCCTTCGATTTAAGAAAAATAAATAAATAAAAAGGGGGACTAATTGAATTAAGAGCAGCAAGTCCCAAACTGCACAGTTCTTCACGTGAGACCAAAGATTTGGTTTTCATCTTAGAGTAACCAGATGCCTCATTTTTAACAGATTCCCCTGACTCAACACACACATACCCTCACCCAGTCTTTTTTTTTAAATCCCATGCAACAAAATTAAGGGGGAGGGAGTTGGTAGAAACAACAAATGTTTCCCTTTTTGCAAGTGTCAGTGCAGAAATAGTCCCTTCCCCCGTTTAAATGTAAGTTTGCTTGCACTGACCTGTGGGGGAGAGAGCGGAGAAGTCAAAATGCTGAAAATGAGCACAGCAAGCCCAAATTCAGTAAAATTTGCATAGATTCAGGCATATATCAATTTCCATTATTTTGTAAAGCTGAAAAAAATCTTTGCCAATTATTGGAATGTTGAGAAATATATGATGAAGATTTCACTCACTTTTGTTTTTTGTTGTTTTGGGGTGGGTTTTTTTTGGTCGTTGTTGATGATGGCAGTAATTACAGGGGCCTCGCCTTTATAGCGTAAGATTATTGGATAATTGTTTACTACCGAGACCTTAGTTCTTGGGAACGTTTACCCAAATGCAGTATTACAGTGATTATTCTATCTTTTGTAGGCCAATGTGCTCATTTCGAGATTATATAATAGTAAAAAAGAAAAGAAAAATTCTTGAATAGCAAGGTGTCCCTCACTTTAAATTATTTATTTAACCACTTTGTCAACCAGTTCATCTTAAAAGTCCCAAACAGCCAAGGCAATAAACACAAGTCTCCAGAAGTAAGAGGTTTTTGTAAATTTCCAAGAATGATAGACAAAAAAAAAAGAAACAGTAAGGTGTGCCTGCAGCTCTACAGAAATCCAAGCAGACAATACAAAATGCATTCCCACCCTTTCTTTGTACTCTAAGAGTTCTCCCAGTAAATGTACCGCCAGCCAGGGGGCCACAGGTTCCTTTATTAGCAACTGCAGAAAACTTATCTTCAAGGCACAGCTGATCGCTCTTGGCCATGCATGGTATCGGAATCTATGTTTCCTGGATGTGAAATCAGATGAAATATATTTATGAGGTTTTTGACCCAAATATCTCCAAGTTTTGCCAAGGCATTATGTGTTCGGTGTTTTTTTGTTTTGTTTGTTTTTTTGTGTGTTTTTTTCCATATTTGCTTAAATAAATAAACTTGATTCTGAACATGCTATGTTTGTACTCTGTCAGAACAGCACACGTGGATCTTAGCTCTGTGTGTATGTGTGTGTATTGCTTTCCATATCTAGGTTCATTTGTTAGTTTTTTGTGATCGAGCGTATGCAACTTGAAATGGAACAGAGTAACAGTTGCCATTATACAGTGAATTTCATCTGACATACCAAAATTCACCTCCAAGATTCACAGATAAGCATGAATAATACAAGCTACTTTCAGTGATTATGCACTTTAAAAGAATGTCCTGATACTAAATCTCTTTGCCAAAAGCTATCACTAAGATTCAAAACCTCAAGATTGTTTTTATCTGACTTCTGCACAAAAGCTTTAACAGTAGCTTCAAAAATTCCAATAGTAGCTTTAGCCCTGTTGCCTTTGTGGTTTTGCCCCTACGATCTATTCAGTATTATCTTTCAGGTGTATCCAATGGGATGCCTGTGGTCTATTCTTTTAGGGGAATTACATTTTTGTAGCCTCCTAGGCATTTTTCCACGAGACTAGATAGTAAATTTACATATAGTGGTAAAATGTTTAGTTTGCAATACATCATGTTCATGTATTATAGTTGAATGCTTAGAACTGCTTTAAACTCAACATTAATTTGCCAAATCGCATAACCCCTTAGCTCTTAAGTATTATTAGTCTGCTTACAACATTAATGCAACATTTGGGCAAGATATTTGGTCTATGTCTTTAATAAACTGTGACAGAACAAAATATCCACAAGTCAAGTATAGGCAGAAGATTGCAATCCTCAATTTAAATAAAAACACACACGCAAGTCTTGTTATGTGAAGAACTTAGAGCTGAGCAAAGGCTGAATCATAGATTAACACTCTGCTCATGCAGGCTGTTATCAGCACCGAAGAGGCTTTGGGTAAACCACTTCCTCTCTTCTCTGTCCTCATAGGACAGAATAATTAATTACTTACTTTCCACTTCACGTTGTGATGTATAAATCTGGCCTACTAGTGTCATGTCTTGTGAATATGAATGTAGCTCAAAAGTTAACAGGGAAACGAACATCAGCCCTTCTTTCTATTCTGAGATTTGCCTGGACCTACCTCCTACAGCTTCACCGTGACCCTGGCTTCCTGAACACCACTCAAGCAAATTTGAAAGGTATTTTTAGGTAACTAACATAGGCTTATTTTCCAAAAGATTAAACAATACACATACATGTAAATAAATAAGTAGAACATGAACTGCATCAATAAGCAATAAAGAATTTAATATTCCTTTTTTTTTAATTGATTGTGGTGGCAATGGTGCACACAGTACATGGCACTGGGACAACTCTTGTGGTGAAACAGTGATCAATCAGGGCAGAGACATTGTAGCATCTCTCGCATTAAGTGTTCAAGACTGTGATGGTGGTTGAACAGCCACCAATCATCCCATGGATCAGGAGGCTCGCTCTGTGTCTGAGCTGGCAGAGCAAAAGGTATGATAGCTCATGGGCAATTGGTTTCATCTGGATAAAGGCTTGGAGATATAGGGTGTCCCCAAAACATGTATACACACTCTTTGAATAATTATAAAGGCAGTGTTTATTAAAATACATTCCATTTTCACAACTCAGCTATCAGCTGTTATAGTGTGTATACATGTTGTTGGGACACCCTGTAGTTTCCCATTTGGCAGAGTTTCTTGCATTGATCTGGAGTGCATAAAAGACACATTGGTTTGCATCAAGTCCACTTTTGCTTCTAGTATTTGGAATTTGGACTCTGTGTATTTGGCTAGGTTATCAATTGCATCTAAGACTGAATCAGGCTCTTCCATTAGTTTATCTCTGATCTTTTCCTTATCAGTCAACAGATTGCCGGTCTCTTCACTTGATTCACTATTTAATAGCATTAAAATAAAATAAAAAATAAAATAAATAAAATAAAATACACCCATGGTCTTAAATCATTTCTTTCTCTCACAAGAATATTATATGGGACATTTTTCAGGTCAGCCTGCTTCTGGGAACTAAGACTATAGTTGTGGGAGCAGCCATTCTCATACGCTGGGGAATCAGTAGCATGGGAGGTTAGGGTCTAGGGCAGGGAGAATATGGGGTCTCTGTTTGGGTCCAAATAGGAAGACTCCTGGGAAGTGTAGCTCTCAACAGCTACAGTGGCCTCCGCACTGAAGAAAATTGCTCTTTTCGATGATTGCCATAAGGCAGGAGAAAAAGTGAATTTTCCACAAGCCTCCATCCCCTCCAACATCAAATGATGACAATGATAGCTAAAGGAGAGGTGGCATATAGGTTGATAGACAAAGTGGTATGTAAGTCAAATGGCTGCCACCTGTGTATCCCCAAGTCCTCTACCTTTAGGGGGTCGCCGTTTTCTATATTCTTCAAATTGCAAGGTTGCAGTTCCATCACATATACTATAAAGAAATCCCAAGAACGTTAGAAGAATGTAGTTCTCGCTGTCATCTACTCTCTCTTTTTATTTTTTTAAATTGGCCCTTTGTCTTGGTGTGTCCAATTTCTGTCATGTGCCATTTCATCTCATTTATGTTTAAAATGACACAAAAATTAGGCGTTTACAGGAAGCGAGGTGTAAAAAAGATTTGAATTAAAGTACAGCTCAATATGGGAAGCAGACTAATGTTAATATTACCACTGACCTAAATATTTACCCACTGATCTGTACCATGTTTTGTTCTAACACTGCCAGTGAACAGGTAATACTGAGATAGTTCTTGAGTTAACAGAGATTTGGTAAAACAGAATTTAAGCAGAAATGTTCCAGGCACAAGAGGCCACAGCATGGCAGAAGACCCAACGACAGCAGTGTTTGTAGGCAGGGGTACAGGTGAGGCTGGAATATCAGCAGGGAAACCATATAAGAAACTATGTGTGCCATGCCAAGTATTTGGAATGAAAGGCACTGCCACTAGAATCTGGCTAAAAGTAAGATGACTCAAGGAAGCCATTGTTATACTCTGGCAAGAAAGGCTGAAACCCTAAACGAGGACTCCAACCACAGGGGTGTGGAGAGCAGCTTGAGAGGTATTTGAGGGGATGAAGTGACAGGCCCTAATCCTGTCATAAAGAAATACGAAGCATTATAAAACATTTTGTTGTTTAAAATTTAGGCTCAATGTCTTCAAAAATAGCTAGCAATTTTCAAGTTCCTTGTATAAGACAGATTTTTGCATTTAAAAACATTTATTTAGAAAAGTGATTGAGAAAGTAAACTCATCTTCCTTAGATGTCTGTTGATATGATGAAGTTTGAGAGAATCAAAATAATTCCTTCTGGCTTTTCTTTTTCTTTTTTTGTAGTCTGCATCTTTTAAACTGAATCCAGATCTAACAATTTCAGGCTTATGTAAGAGGAAAAGCATAAAAGCATTTTGCCAAAGCCACCCAAACTATACATCTTTTGGGAAATCTACCACTAAAACAGGCAGGAGAGAAAATCAGAGAGCAATGCTTTTAAGAAGATGAGAGACAAGAAGCAGATCAAACATTTTGGGTTGAGGTTAGTGCTGTCAGCTCCTTCAAATACTTGACTAGCATTAGGAAGATCTGTAGTACAGACTGGAAGGCGGAACCAGGTTCTAAATTTGGAACCCTAGCAGGAAATTATTATAGTTCTGTGATTAATTTATGCACAAGTGGAATCATACCAACTCGTAGAATGGACTGGGAACTGAGTCCCTTTATAAGCCTTTGGAGTTTCTAAATTAGTTTGCAGGTTATCCGAACCCGTCCAATCATGAGTTTATGGATCAAAGTCAAGCATCACCTTTACATAGACTTTGCCCAGGAATTGCTTTTTTTTTTTTTCAGCTGGTATGTGGTTTCCTGCCCTTTATTTAATGTTTCAAATGAATGAGACATAATTTCCTGAGCTCCAATGTGAACAAATTGACACTGCATTAACTAGTCCTATCAACTCTAGCTAGGGGCCTTAAAACATTTATAATCTTGATCTTGGCCCTCATTGTATTAAATTAGCATCTGTGATTGGCAACCTGAGATTACTGTTGCATTTTGGCTGTTCTTTGCATCCCAATGTAAAGCTATCATTAGAGCTCCCTGGATTTCAGGCCTTTGATGCAGGGACAAGAACACACAAAAGCTTCTAACAACTACTGGAAAAGTGAAACGGTGGCTCCCAGCCATGGTTCTTTTGCGTTTCTGCCACGGTAATGTGTTCCACATTGATCTTTCCGTTCTTACGCTTGGAGGGTTTATGTGCAGCGCTCCAGAAAGAACATCTTGCTACTCAACTCTTAGTTATCAGAGTTTTATACTGTATGCAAGTATTCTGAGGGAAACCTTCTATATTTATGTAGCACACAAACATCGTAAGGAGTCCTTCAGATATTTTTCTTTCATAAACCTCTTACGTGTTATGTTCACTCTATGTGTTTTTCCATTTACCATCACAGGGATATTCTTTGAGCCCATTAAAAAAGTTTTAGTGTCTGGTCTCTTGAAAAACATGCAACTAGAGTTTTACTGAAAAGGAACATTATAATTAGATTGCCATATAAGCTTAGCTAAACCACCCAATACCCTTTTGAAACAAGACAGCATTGTTGTTATAATAATATTTTTATGGATCCATAAATAAAGGTAGATGGGCTACACTGCACATGCTACCACTCATCTGGTATTTTCCCAGACAGTCTGGAGTCCAATGACCTGCTCTGGTGCCTGAGACTTGGGGAACGTCTGGAGTGGCCGTGGTGGCAGTGGCCATGCTCAAAACCTCTTTCTTCTTTTTTCCTTCACCTTCATTCTTCTCTCCTCCCATCTCCTGCCAGATTTTTGAATGTTCCATTTAGCTTGGGAAACTAGATAGAGAGGGTACCACTAAAGTTATTCAAATAATTCCTATTTTTTTCCATCACTAATTTGGAAAGCTTTCTGCAACACCTTAGCACTGCTGTTCAGATGTCAAATGCACACATGGAATAGTTCCTATGTTTGTACCTGCTGAAGAATCTCTAATGCCTCAAAACCTTGAAACTCTGTGTCTCAACAATTCAATTTACAAAGTAAATCTAAAAAACACCAACTCTGAGACAGACCCTGTGGTAAATAGGTGCTGAAGAGATATAATAAACAAGATATAATTCCTCATCTTGACTTTCTCAACAAACACATATACTGTCTGTACGATGGTCTTTCAGATTTGTGGGATGGCAAAAGAAAAGGAATAAGTTAATATCTTAACATCCCACAGCTTAACATCCCAGTTTTAACTTCAAGGAAGAGTCAGCATTGTTTATGTTAGAATAAAAGGTAGAAAAACAGAAGTGGAAAAGGCAAACGGAAATCCTGAATTATCTGCATGAAAAGAAGTAGAGAGGGCTTTGAAGAGAAATAGATTTCACACCATGAGAAAGAAGGAGAGGGAAGAGAAAAAGACGGATGTAGGAGAGGCAGAGGTGAACAAGAATAGCTTTGGGACACTTTGGGGATAGAGTGTGTCACCCTAATAGAAGACTGAAAATCAATAAGGATCTTTTAAATCTGGTGCTTCACATCATTCAATATAATCCTTCATCTGGAAAGTTGAAGGGGTCACAGGAAAAAATTAAACTGTTTGCAATGATAGGATTTTATTTTTCTGAATGCAATGCTGTGCTCATGGAGGGGCCAATTATATAGGATTTGTCCCTGATTCTTCATTGCCTTTGAATTGTTGGCTAGTTATTTTGAGTGAATCTTTTTATTTTTTCTAACTAAATGTTAAATCGTTTAATGGTTAAAATTATTTTCTAACTTCTGACACAGTGCCAGGCACGTTTTGGTTATCCAAAATGTCCTGCACACCATTACTTCTCAATTTTTTTTTATTTTTTATTTTTGGTGGTTCGTTCTCACTTTTCCTTTGAGAATGATTCTTTGACCCACTCAGTGTTGTACTGGTGGGAATATCAATGAACCCGCCTTATCACACTTTTTCTTTCTACCACCACAACCAAGGCAGGGTCAAGATGCCCTTTACAACCTATAACTGTCTTTCACAAGGAGCTGAGAACTATCCCCAGTCAAGATAGTGCCTTCAGTCTCCCTCTCCCTCTCTCTCTCTCTCTCTCTCTCTCTCTCATTCTCTCTCTGTTTCCCTCCTTTTTCTGTGGAAGGGCAGGAAACTAACTTTAGTGGGAGCCTTGGTCCAAGTTGTAAAATCATCTCCTGTCATAAAGACCTGAGAAAGTTTACTTTTTGGGGGGGCTGGGGTGGTAAGTTAATTATAAGCACAGATGGCTCAGGATCTCCTCCTCACTCCATCTCTTTAAAAACCCTACTCCCTTTGTTCCTGCAGAGTTGGTTTCTAAGTTCTGGCCTCTCTCCCCTTTTGCAATAGCCTTGACTAAAGTCTTCCTGAACAGTTTAATTTTGTCCATTGCAATTTTTACTGTGAGACCAGGCTCTTCAAACACTTTGTTTCCTTTGGGAATTTGAATCCTGAATGGAATAATGCAAAGACACAAATCATGGAGAAATGAGATATCCCAATAGTAGCAACCTGAAGACAAACCCTTTCGGTTCTTTCTCCTTAGATCTCTGGACTTGCCCTCATGTAATCTCTTTTTAACCATGTGAGTTGCCCTATAACCTTCATTTATTTAAATTAAATATATTGGGGTGACATTGGTACACCATATCCTTTCAATGAGTTCCTTTCTTTCTTCCCAGAAATTCTTTAGGTGGGCTATCTATATTAAACCTCATAAAACCCTTATTAGATAAGGAGTATGAGCCTAATATTAAAAATGAAGAAATTTGGGAGTTTTAGGAGTTTATTATTTTTATAAAGGTGTTTAGTAATAGCAGAATTATATAAATATATACTCTTTCCAGAAATAATCATTGAATTAAAACTCACAAATATAGACCACATCAGATTGTAAGAACAAGTTCATCTCAAGTAAAAAGTTTTGCTTCCTTTTGTTTAATATATGTCTTCCCTCTCTTCTTCCCACCCTCCTTCATAATGGTTTTTATGAAAGGATGCTATTTGTCAGTATACCTCTTAGTCCATCAATGGGTCACCTTTCCCCCCTCAAAGTTCTAATATATATAAACAGGAATGTTTGAGAGAGAGGAAAAGGGAAAGGAAGGTATTCAGCTCTAATGATTCATGTTTTGGTCAATATCAATTTTTGTTTATATTTTGGGGGAAGAAAATTGTGACTCAATTCTATGCTAGTCCCTGGTTTCTGCAAGTTCATCTCTTTCCAAATTCATCTTCGTCACCGCCTAATCAAAAACCTTCAGTGTCTTCTTTTGAAACTTTCTTGTCTGGCTTTCAAGTCCTTTTCTGACACAATTCTGTATTCCATGTTAAACGGTACTATTATTTTAACAGACATGGCCTTTATTATGTAAGCTAGCTCTCTTCCTTTCCTTCACCTGCCTTCCCCCATATACAACATTCAGTCTCTCACCTACTACTTTTCATTTTTGCTAATTCTGTTCCTTTTATTTGAAAGTCCATTTCAATACTCTCTATGTTGCATTAAGGTTTCCAACAATTAGATCATTCTTTACACATCTATCTCTTTCTTGAACTTTAATTGCATTCCTGGTCAGCAAAATTTATTCATCAATTTTTCTCTAATTGGTGCAAGTTCATTAATCTTGTTTCTTCCAGAATTCTGCCATAATGCAGTATCTACGTAGTGAACTGATGAACAAAAAGACAGATAAGCAGCTCTTAATCAATGATTTTTTTAGACAAGACTAGATAATGAGCTACACAGAAATTATTAAATGGATGAATTTTATCCCTTCACTTAAAAAGAATAAAGGATAGCTTTAAAAAGGGCTATAACTCACAATATGCTTTTGAGTAGGTTTTTGTTTTTTTCAGGTTCAATAGAATGGCAAACTAAACAAGATAATTCTCTCTCAGGGATTAAAGACTCCTGAATTCTCTGATGCTTATATCATCTTCATGACAACCATAGGTGGTTGTGATTATTAACTCAGTTTGCCATCCACGTAAGCAGGGAAGCTAAGGAACTCACCCAAGATCAAATAGCCGATATATATGGTTGGGAACTAATGCAAGTCTGTTACTTAATACTTCCATATTCTTGCTTCTATCTGTGGCAGGCAGAATATTGCCCCTCCAAAGATGCCTATGCCCTCATTTCCAGTCCATGGAGTATGTTATCCTACATGACAAAGCAAAATTAAGATAGCAGATGAAATTAAATTCACTAATCCACTAAATTTAAAGTAGGGGGATTACCTTGGATTATCAAGGCAGGCCCAATCTAATCACAAGGGTCCTTAAATGTGGAAGAGACAGAGTCAATGTCGAAGAGATACAATCTGAGATTCTCCAGGCCATTTTTGGTTGTAAAGATGGAAGGGGGCCATGGGGAAATGAATGTGGGCAGCCTCTAGAAGCTAGAAAAATCAGGGATTTTCCTGTAGAGCCTAGTCTTTAGAAATCGCACAGCCTTGCAAAACCTTGATTTTTACCCCCAATAAGAGCCGTTTTGGACTTCTAATATCCAGAAATGTTTAATAATAAATTTTTGTTGTTTTACGCTCCGAAATGTGTGACTATCTAATACTGAAATCTTTTAAGAATTGTTAAATAATCATGAAGATGTATGATCTTGAACCCAAAAGATTGGAGAGGTACGTTAACCAAAGGGAGCTTATATTCAGGATGTTTAGTGTTTCTCTTGGAACGAAATTCATCTTATGTCAAAGAATGCTCCACTTCCTCAAGAATATTAGATGATAAAGACAAACTAAAATACCATCTTGAGTCAGTAAGGACATTTGAAGTGCAGCGGGGCCTTGACTTACGAGTGTCCCGACTAACGAGTTTTTTGAGATACCAGCTGTCTCTCCACCAATTTTTTGCATTGAGTTGACAGAGTAATTTGAGTTAAGGAGCTCCTTAACGAGCTCGGTCTCGGAACGAATTAAACTCATAAGTCAAGGCCTCACTGTATCTACTATAGGGTCATACAAATGGACTTGTTTTTATTCAACAATATCAGTTTCTAAGTTTGTTAGTCCCTATTAATTCATTGTCTTCCAGAGTCACCAATTTATAACTAATAGGATAGGGGAAGACATGTAAATGTATATGAACAGATTCTCTGAGTTATACAGTAACAACATAGACCAGCTAAAGGCCTCCCAGTATACTAGTACCCCAAATTATAATAGCTAGATAGTGACCCTAAACCATTCATTAATTTAACCAATACTCATTGAATGCTTTCTCTGTGCCAGACACTATTCTCGATGGTTGGGATATATCAGAGATTCACTACATTTCCTAGAAAATTTGATTTGTTTTTCCTTGAGAATTTAAAAAATGGCCTTGTTTAAAATCTGTTTACCTTCTAACCCACAGAGTATTCCAGGCTCCATAATCCTGACAATCCTAATATTCCACTTGCTAAATTGAATGCCTGGCACAGTTATTAAGAAAATAGGTTGTAGCATTGGACGAATTTAGGTCCCAGACACCATCACCTACCAACTCGAACATTGGATAAGGCGCTAAAAATGTTTAATTTTCTTTCCTGGGAATAAGAAGCTTTATCCCACAGAATTTTTAGAAGTTGTAAGTACAATTAAAACATTATGCATACAGCATTTGTCACTGTGCCTAGTATATATCAAGTATTCTATATACATTGCTATTATACCTGTTTTGTCATTATTTGCCTTCCACTATAGGTCTTAGAAACAAAAGACACATAGATAATTCTGCCATGATATTTATCTTGCTGATTTGTAGCTTATCTGCACACCTTCCAATTGGTTTTCAATGAGTCTTATTAGTTTGTTTTTTCTTTAAATCTAAGTAGCATGATCATTCCATTGACTGAAAAGAGTATCGACCAGCACGGGGGGCGGGGGGGAGTGGGCACACCTCCTAGAGGCCTCTGGAAAGCTGTTTCTAGTCATTTCAAACCAAGATTCTTCATGATAACACCTAACCTTGCCTTAGGTTAAGACAGGACATTCACAAATATAGGTAGAGAGCACCAGTTTTGCAATAAACCCAATAATATAGAATATAACTTCAACAGTCAGGTTGTTTTCTATAGTTAAAAAGAAAAGTTGTTGCCCTACCAGTGGTCGGCAAACCACGGCTCTTTGGCCCCTTGAGTGTGGCTCTTCCACAAAATATCGGCTCTTCCAGAAAATAAATCAATAAAATATATTTAAAAAAAAATATATATCGGCTCTTCCAGAAAATGCCAACTTGTGCACATGAGCCACGAAGTTTCAATCTCACTATACATGCGCGCCCGCACGTGGTATTTTGTGGAGGAGCCACACTCAAGAGGCCAAAGAGGTGCATGTAGCTCGCGAGGCACGGTTTGCCCACCACGGACTAACCGGTTTGGCTCAGTAGATAGAGCGTCAGCCTGTGGACTCAAGGGTCCCAAGTTCGATTCTGGTCAAGGGCATGTACCTTGGTTGCGGGCACATCCCAGTAAGGGGTGTGTAGGAGGCAGTTGACCGATGTTTCGCTCTCATCGATGTTTCTAACTCTCTATCCACCTCCCTTCCTTTCTGTAAAAAATCAATAAAATATATTTAAAAAGAAAAAAAGAAAAGCTGCAGCAATTTTAGGAAGAATGTTCTGAGATGAACTTTCTAAGCATCTAGAAAGATTTAAAAATTTAGAAAATTTAAGTAATTAACACCTAAATGTCATTAATTAATAAAAAATACTATTAGTATAATTATGTATCTGACACCTAAGTCGACTTTCTTTTCCTTTCTTTCTTTCTTTCTTTCTTTCTTTCTTTCTTTCTTTCGTCTTTCCTCGTACCATCTCCATGATTATTCCTACTGATTTTAAAAACATATGTTTTGTGACATGGAAATATTCCAGTTTTGTTTCCACATACATACTTTTATTGAGCAAATAATTATTAGAAATGCTTCATTTTCGTTGGCAGGTTTAAGTAGACTTCTTTTACAACCGTTAAAAAATTAGCTACAGGAATACATACATACATATTCATCAACCTTTGGCTGGGATAATAGCTCTCCATTGGGATCCAATAAATAGCTTCTAATGTGTATTTGATCAATAAACAATTAAATTGTGATCTGAAGGTCAGAAAACATACAGTCAGAATCCAAGAGTGCCTCTCTCACTTAGAACCCACCATTGAGCCTTATTGCACACACTTCCCAGCTACAAGCAGGCAAACTGCACATAAACCACACACTGTTGTTGATCTGAGAAACTGAGCTACATTCCCAGTTGACAAAGCACACCTGCAGTGGTTCAGCCTTTCAGCACATCTCCTGACACTAACCAGGTAGGGAAATCTTTCTTTCTCCAGTCCCATGAGGACACCTCCACCTTAACAGCACATGAATGATTTAACACAAATCCACCCGGCATTTTGGAGTAAATCATTTCCATCTCCCACATTACCACTACCAAACTGAAAATGGAGTGTTCGACTGTTTGGACATAGACTGAAGACACTGATACTTCCAAACAAAAAGTTGCTGAGTAAAATGTAAAAGAGTGTTTTCATTCAAAGTCAAAGCCATTCTCCCCCACCCCCTTTTGCCTTCTATAAATAAAGGAGACTTTATATTTATACTCTCCCATAGAACTTGCTGCAATGACGGAAATGTTCCATATTTGAGTTGTTAATTACAGTAGCCACTAGCCATGTGTGACTGAAGAGCTAAATTTTAATTCATTTAAGTAGTCTTGTTAGTGGAACTATCTTAGAAAGCATAGTTCTAGATAGTTAAGAGAACATTTCACAATTTGAAATTCAGTATTAATGAGACTTAGCCAAATAAACATTTTGGCAAAATATGAAAGCCCTGGCTGGCATAGCTAAGTGGTTAGAGTATCAGCCTGCGCACCAGAGGGTCTCAGGTTTGATTCCAGGCCAAAGGCACATACCTGGGTTGCAGGTTCGATATCTGTCCCTGGTCAGGGCCAGTGTGGGAGGCAGCCAATCCATGTTTCTCTCTCTCTCTCCATCCCCCTCCCTTCCGTTCTCACTAAAAATCAATGGAAAAAATATCCTCACTCATGGGTGAGGATTAAAAATATATATGATAAAAAGTTGATATTAGAAAACAGAGGGGCAAAAATAATTATTTTCGCTATAATTTTCAGTGCAGTTCCGATGTCTAAGTGTTTCTAAGGTACAAACTATTTCTCCAGCAATTGTAAAAATTTTGTTCTGGTCAAGTGACTCTTTTTAAGTCGCCAGAAATTACTACATACCATGGATTTCCAGTTTTCAAACGATGCTTCGCCACAAATATACAGTTCTCACAAAAATACCCTCTAAAGTAAAACTAGCAAGAATCAAAATATCATTTACTCATCCATTTCAAAATGATGGGACTAAGAATGGTTCTTCTCACAGTTCTACTCAAAGTAACACTCTATCAAAATTATGTACGAAGTTTCTCTTCCTTACTCCCTTCAAAATAATACCGCCAAGCAGCAAGAAGAATAAAAACACTCAGACTCCACCACCAGGAAAGCAAGGCTATTAGTAACTCAGCCTCAGAATATAAAGGCGGAAAGCATGGGTGCGGAGGGAGGGGAAAATGACAAATGATCCAGCAAAGAGCATGTAAGTCAATCCAATCTTCCTGCAGGTAGGGTGGGGAGAGAAAAGGGACTCTCGGCCAAAACAGAATTTTGCTTATTTACCCTGAAGAATCCCAGAAAGTCTCAGGAATGAGAGGACGCATTGCTGAGATGAGGAGTGAAGGTTGAGAGGACAAAACGGAGGGGTTGTCTAAAAGCATCATAAATTAGACTACTGTGCGGCACAGTTAAGGATTTCTCACTCACCTTCCTGCATAATCGGAGGATTGTGCTCCAAACAGTGTTTCTCAAGCTGTGCTCCCCAGACCCGGATCTGGAAACTTGCTGGGACTGCATATTCCCCAGCCTCCTCGCACACCTACTGAATCAGAAGCGCTGGAGAGGAGGCCCAATTATGTGCGCACAGCAAACTTTCCAGGTGATTCTAATGTATACTAATGTTTGAAAGCCACTGCTCCCGGGTAATTGAACCAGAGAAGCTTTGCCTCATTAGGCCAGACCCAAAGTTGTCATTTAAATTCAATATTGAAAACAAATAAAGTGGAAGTGCTTACTGAAAGGTGCCAGCTACAGCAAAGCAACAGCCACACAAGCCCTTCAGGCAGAAAACAGTGGGATACCCTTCTGACGAAATCAGTTACCCCAGAGAAAAATAACCAATTGAAAAGTTTCAGGCTTTGTAAGTGCCTTACAAGACCACAGTGCTAACTAATTAGTTTTAAGTGTCCAATTTTAGACGTGAATGGATAGTCAGAGATGGGAAGATATTTGAAAAAAGTCTCTCACAAACACCAAAATAAACAGAAAAACCAGGTACTCAAGAGATATAGATGATGTAGGGACCCGAAGAAAACCTCAAAGAACATATAATTGATAACCGTTAATAAAGGGGAAAAACTCCTGTACCTAGGAAATAAGATCGTAGTATACAAAAGAAACAATTATAGAGAAAGAATTAATACTTGGAGCCTAAAAATGTGACAGGTCATATTACTAATTCAGCAGAAGTGGTTGAACATTAAATCGACTCTCTCAGAACAATAAAATAGAAAGAGGACAATAGAAAATGAAATTAATTAATTAAGAGATCCTTCCAGGAGATCCAATATCCAACAAATAGGAGCTCAAATAAGACTGGAAAACTGGGATGATGGAAGAGAAGAAATTTTCAAAACAATAATAAAAGAACATTTCTTGGAATTAAAGGATATAAACCATATTGAACATGAAGCCTAAATAAAAAAATAAAAAAAAACATTATCATAAAGTCTTAGACTATTAGAAATTTTTTTTTAAAGGAAATTCTAAACTTTTCCAGGGACCACCAAAACCAAGTCAATTCATAAAATAGGCAATCAGATTAACATCTGTCCCCGCAAGAGTAACATTGGGAACTAAAATATAATGGAGTAATGTATTAAAAAGTCCAAATGAAATGAAGATCAATCGAATATGCTCTAGCCCAAGGGTGGGCAAACTTTTTGACTCGAGGGCCACAATGGGTTCTTAAACTGGACCTGAGGGCCAGGACAAAAGCATGGATGGAGTGTTTGTGTGAACTAATATAAATTCAAAGTAAACATCATTACATAAAAGGGTACTTTTTATTTAGTTTTATTCATTTTAAACGGGCCGGATCTGGCCCGCGGGCCGTAGTTTGCCCACGGCTGCTCTAGCCAGTCAGTCCATCAAACAAGAATATAAAAAGGACAATTTTAAATATGCAAATGGCAAAAAAAAATTTCTGCCATGTAAACTTTCTTGGGAAGCTATTGGAGAATGTATCCCGCTAAAATGAGGGGGTTATCCAGGAAACAGAGGACAATAAGGTCCAGAAAACAGTCACCCCAACGCAGGAGAGAAGACAAGTTGATTCCCAAGATGACGTCAGAAGTAAGTCCTATGGAGCGACTGTGCTGCAGGCCGGGGGTACAACCACTTCATCTTAGGGGAAAAGTTTCAAGGACAGAGGTCAAGGTAAGTTTGTCCAAGACAATCCTGCAGGATGGTGGCCCAGAGAGGAAGCTGCCATCCTGCAGAATAGGACCATGGCTACCTACAGTTGCTCCAAAAAATTGGCTATGACCGAGTACTAGCTGAGCAGATTACAGAAATGGCAGGTGGCAGCTAAAAACAACTGGTCCATCATATCACATAACTATAACCTCAAGGCTTAGACCAGTGCTTCTCAACCTTCTGGCCCTTTAAATCCAGTTCCTCAGGTTGTGACCCAACCATAAAATTATTTTCGTTGCTACTTCATAACTGTAATGTTGCTACTGTTATGAATCGTAATGTAAATATCTGATATGCAGGATGGTCTTAGGCGACCCCTGTGAAAGGGTCGTTCGACCACCAAAGGGGTCGCGACCCACAGGTTGAGAACCGCTGGCTTAGACCATCGAACCTGATTATAGTATAAAAAGGAAGCGAAAGGAAGCTTCTCTTTTAAGTACAATAATTCAAAGGCCAGTTTCTGGCCCAGATCCTAGTGCACTGCCTCAGAAGGCAATGGCCAACAAGAGAGCCATAGCCTGCTTCTGCTCCTGACTATAAGTTTTCTCCCAATAAACACTGCTCCTGACATGGTGTGTATTCTTTCTGGTCATTCACAATTATTTATTCAACACTGGGACTGCAAAAATCTACTTCCAAGAAACATAATAAAGAACATATAAAATGTGAAAACTTGTACTGTCAGGCATTTAACTGGTCTATTGAAGTACACAGAGAGATTTTGTCTGATGTTAGAAGAGCTTAAAAAGTAAAAGAGAAGAAGTATTTATTAATTCCATTTAAAATAAAATGTGCAATTATACTACTCTATTTGGCTTGATATTGATACTACTTACCATACATGCATTGACCATGTATTAAAGCAAAATTTTTATATGATGGGAGGATGAGATAGATTGGGAAAGAGCGATTGATGTAAGCAGGGTAAAATCTTCATAAGAGGGAAATTATTAATGAGTAAAATTGATGAATCAAGAAATGATAGTTTATAGATATTATTTAGAAAGATGGAGGCCAAAAAGGAGAAATAACTCCAAGAGTTGAAAAACATTGAACTGTGGAGTTAAATGAGATGGGAGGAAATGAGGCAGTAAATATTGATTTGTATTAAAAGCCTTTTGGCATTATGTGAGTTTTAAAAATTCTTGTATGTAACACTTTTACAAAAAAATAATTAAAAGAATTAAAAATAAATATATAACATTTTATAAATGCAAATAGAACTTATTCTAAGAGATAGTTGGTAAATATGTTGCTATAGAGAACTTGGAAACAGATTTTATGAAAATTATAATCTGACATATCAGTTTTCTATTACTGCAAAACAAACCAACCCAAAATTGTGACTTAAAACAACATCAACAAAATAGCTATATTTATTTTGCTCATTACTCTGCAATTTGGGCAAGGCTCAATAAAATAAGCTTGTTTTTGCAAGCTGGGGAGGCATAACAGCAGGCTGGAGGACCCATGGACTACAGGGGCTTCCGCAAAGCATTGTTGTATCCAAGAATGAGTATCTCAGGAAAGGATAGCCTAAAATAAGATTTTCCCTAATGTGTTATTTTATTTGTATAAAAACTTACATAAAAACTAAATATATAATTATTGAAATGAATCTATTGAAAAGAACAAAATTACATGGAATTATATAACTCAGTAAGTAGGGTTGTCACATTTAACAAAGATACAGTCAAATTTGAATTTAAAATAGTTCATGAATAATTTTTAGTATAGGAAATTATTGTAACTTTTGGGATATACTTATACTAAAACGTATTCATAGTTTATCTGAAATTTAAATTCAGTTGGGCATCTTGCACTGTATTTGGCAACCCTACCAGTAAATCCAGGTTGTGCAGTCACAGTAAAACAAACATATTAACAATGTACTCTGTGAATTACAACGAAAAAGAAAATGCCAGAAGTAGAGAGCCTGGTGCATTTTGAATTGCTATGAAAGTGGCTGCGTGTAGATTAGAATTAGGTTAACCCAATCAAAGGACAGCTGTCTGAATCAACAACAATTTTTTAAGGCAGATTTATCTATAAAGCAACAAACATACAGAAAATCAGTCCATAGAACTTTTTTCTAATCCACAAGGGAAAGAAATAAGTTCTAGGTTCATAAGACAACAATTAACATCAAGTGCAATTCCAGCTATGAAGATTATTAGCATTGTCTCCCAATATCTGTCTACTTTCTTCAGTAGCCTCAAACAGACCATTTGGATCATCAGACTATTTCTCTCTATAAGAAATAAATGATCATCATTGCCTAATTTATCTTCCTGACTCATACAGTTGGATCAACACACCAACTGACAAAATTGGGGAGGGGCGGGGGGTGGATTGGCAGGTTAGAAATGTGACTGGATGGACTTGAAGTCAAACACAGCCAGATTTTTCTGTCTTGTAATCAGAAATACTCCAGACTCAGGAAACTGTCTTCTGACTCTGCATAAAATGAAGCAGTGAAAATTTTCAGCAAATAGTAATTTACCAAATTTACTACATGACAGGAATATTAGGTGACTGGTTAAATAATGCAAGTCACAGAAAATTCATAAAAATCTCTGTAGGCCTGTTCATCGCAGAAATATGAGGGGCTGCTGTCCCATCACAATTTCTTTAAGTCTTCTCAGTTGGGGAACCAGATAGTTTTATTGTAGTCATTGACAACCTGACAAACATCTGAGATCAGGTGTGAGTCATAACCCTACACGGAAAAAGACAGCAGGTAGTTTCTTTCAAGGTACTGATGGCAGGTGTTAAGTCTTGCTGGAGACGTATTTAGTTCCTTTTGAATTAAAAATAACAGTTGCTTTCTAAAACAAGCAAGTCAAGAAAGTAGTAGTGCTAAGTGATTGCATCTATGGTGAAGCCTCAATAAGGAGCAAATAAATAAATAAATAAATAAATAAATACGGGAATGAACGAATAAATAAATAGATAGATAAATAAATAAGGTTACCGTGTCCTTGTGTCACTCAGTCTTTCAAACTTTGTCATGTGATGCTCAATAGCAACTGTTCCTTCTGCAAAGGTAAATCTCTCCAATAGCGCAGGCCCAGCGCCTGAAAGGGAGTGATGGGGTTTAAATACTGCAATACATACTAACTGGAAAATGAATATAGATGAATGAGAGCTACTAAGAGGTAGAGAGACAAAGAAAGAAGACACAGAAAGAAAACTTACGAATCTGTGAGCTCCTGACCTTATTTCAGTGTTTTTCTCCTAGGTTCTATATAATGAATGTAGGGGGGAAGAGAAAGAGCCCAGGAAGATTACTACTAGCTTTATCTGATTTAGAAGTACTGGAGAGCTACTGGCTCAGAAAACACTGGATTGAAAAAGTTGGAAGGAGGGGGAAGAGGAAGGAGAACCAGAATTGCAGAGATATTTGGGGGAGTTTAACAAGGTAAGATCAGAAAGGAGGTACAATTGGTAGGCTCTTTGGAATGAACTTTCCACAGAGACACGGGAAGAGAATCTGGTGGTTCTCAACCTTGGCTGCACATTAGAATCACCTGGGAATCTTTCTAAAATCCTGATTTCTGGGCCTCATCCTCCGGAAATTCTGTTTCTTTGTTATGGGGTGGGGCCACAACATTAGTAACAAAGAAACAGAATTTCCGGAGGATGAGGCCCAGAAGTCAGGATTTTAAAAAGATTCCCAGGTGATTCTAATGTGCAGCCAAGGTTGAGAACCACTGTGTTAGATGTTTTCTCAGTGTCCTGCAGTGTATTACTTATTTGCCTTGTTTCAAGAAAGCTTTACACTTGTTCTCAAAAGAAATAAATTTATTCCATACAGATCTTTAGAAGAGGGTAAGGAGAAAGTAGTGCAGATAATAAAATCAAATAATAGTGTCACTATATCAAAGTTGTGGAAAATCAAGGCTCCTAACAAAATTTTTCATAGTAAGTGTGAGAACCACTGGATCAGATCCAGTAAAAAACAAGGTAGAAAGCAGCCAGAAAGAATATACATACATTTAAATTTGTTGATGTATCCACATTCCTCTGAAGAAGCTTACCTCCAATTAAAATTATTATTTTGATTCTCTATGCCCCCATAATGCTTTGCATATAGCTCTTTATACACTTTGTGCATTCAATCTCGCTTTATAATGAATCGGGGCATACTTGTTTTTCCTACTAAAATTGTAAATTTAAGTTTTGTTGGGGCCCATCACAGTGCCTCCATAATAGAATATATGATCTGTTATCTATATTGAGCTCAGCACAATGCTAGCTGCTGGGAGGAAAAGTCAATTAGACCTTATTCCTAGCCTAAAGGAGCTTCTACTCTAATGGATAAACTCAGCCTTTTAGATCGTCCTCCATAAATATTTATTGAATTAAATTAAATCTGCTTTTTAATTTCTAAAGCAGTGATATGATTCAAAAGTTTCAATGTGTTTTACCAAGAAACAGAGTCTGAGATGGAAATTGTGTGCAAATATTTTTAAGTGGGAGTGTTCCCAGCAGAAACATATGAGGAAGTGAGGAAAAGCTGGGTAGGTGGGGGATGAAACGAGGCAGAGATGGTTACAGGAGAAGCCAAACTTGAGTCTGATGCCCAGGGGGAACTCTGGAGCAAGAAATGTACGGCAGAGGTTATCTTGTCCGGATGCAAGAGAGCTTGAATTCTGTAGGCCCCGCAAGCCCCTGATAACATTGATACGGCAGAGTTGGGGAGGGAGATTCTCAGCCTTGACTTTTTCATGAGACAGCTCTCATCAACCAAGTGCAATCCTCCAAAGAAGCAGACAGGAACAAGCAAAGCAAGCCAAAAAAAAAAAAAAATCATAAACAGATAAAAAGGGAAGTGTAAGGAAGGAATAAGGGGTTGTGGATTGGAAATTCACATAATTGCTGGGTAAAAGACTACTGTTTTCATGATGAGGACATTTGGAAGAGAAATGTGTTGTTGTTGTTATTTTGTTTTGTTTTGTTTACCCCCATCCTCCAGTGGAGAGAGAAGTGTTCCTGGGAAACAGAGCCTTGGTAGTACAAGTAGGTGGAAGCTGTTGAATGTTTGGGGGCCAAAGGTAATATATGTGCTAATGGAGGAAAGAGAAAGCTGTTGAACATGTGCTAATTGGCTTGGAGAAGGGGCAGCACAGGAAACTCCATATTTTAAATGTGTCCCTATCTCCTAGATCCCCTACTAACTGCATGAAGTTTCAGGGATTGAAAAGCAGTGTTCTAGTAGGAGGCCTCAATTACTGAGGATTTAAGTATTTTCTCTCCTCATCTGCCCATTTTAGTATGACTAAAGGTGAAATGCAGCTCCCATCAGCAAGAGGCTTTGGGGGATTTCTCTTGTGTTTGCTTGTCTTTATGCTTTTAATATCCATAGGGCTTGGGGTTTATTGAGTGAAATTCTATTATAATTTACTAGAGTCATTCCAGATTTTCAGTACCTACAGCAGCCAAGAATCTTGTGTTTTTCTTCTGTTGCCCCATCATGAATTCTGAAACTGACATGATAAAAGGCAAAAAAGCAGAAAGGAAAATCCCTACCCATAATTTTTTTAAAAAGTCGATTTCATAAGAACAGGATGAGAAATTGATGGCTTGACTGAACCTTCTAGAGAAAAAAATATAAGGCCTGGGGCTTTCGACCACAAGTTCAATAAAAGCCATGAGCATAAAGCTACTGTTTTAAAGGCTAATGCAAATTTAGGCTGCCATGACAGAAATACCATCTCTAAAGCAAGAAAAGTTATAGTTTCAGGGTTTTCTGCCCTCCTGAGGCCACATCTGGCTTATTGTGTTCTCAGGATGGAAGTGAATATTCAGGGGAGAAAGACTAGGATGGTGAGACATCTGGCAACTAAGACAAATGACTATCAGCTACAAGAAGTAGACATATTTTTCCAGAGGGGAGAACAGAAAAGAGGGGAAAATTAGAAAGAGACAGAGTAGTTCTCCTCAAATAATTTGTTTGTTTGCACTGGGAAAAATCAAGATTTGTTTGTTTTTTTTTGTTTTTATCTAATCTAACATAAAATATCATCCTTCAGAATAAGGGGAAATGGGGTAATGTTATGAAGAAGATTGAGGCTTATTATCAGAAAAAATTGTTTTAACAATTATAAATGGCTAAAAATAGACTGGGCTAATTCAAAAGTACTAAGTTTTCTGTTACTGGAGGTGTTCAAATAAAAGTTGAATGATAGCATGAGAGAGTCACAATATGGCTGGGAGATTTTCTAGAAGCTTTCTCCGTTGGGCAAGAGGCTGGACTCAGAATCTATAAGGAATCTTCCAGCAATAACTTGCCATGATTTCAACTAAGAGAGAGATAAAGATTTAATAGCTGAGTATGTTTGGAGTAAAGTTGGGGGGAGATATAATCTATGATACCTTATAATTTGGATTTAGTGTGTATCACATATTAAAGGAAGACTAAGAGCAATAGAGAGAAAAATCACTCTTTGATCTACCAAGCATTTTTTAATATTTCTTGACTTCCTCATCACAGATTTTTTTGAAAACTTTTTTCTAAATATATTTTTATTTTTATTGACTTGTAAGGAACCTGATATTACTATAAAAACTATGAATTTTAAATTTCTGTTTATGCCCCAAATTTTATTACCCAAAATAAATTTTCTGTTGGGTAACTGTTTAAATTACATTTGAAATCACAATATGTCAAGGCCATGGCATTGTTGGCAAAAACAAATGACTTCATCATGTGGCTGGGTTGATCAGTATAGTCAGATAATCAGGTGGTAAACCAATCTAACTGAATTTTTTGAACAATCGAATCATCAAATATTTATTTATCTCTTGCTATGTACAAGAAACTTTAGGAAGGCCAAACTACAGATGATATGCCTGGATAGATACTGCAACATAAAAGCATGCAACCTCTATGGCCATGTAACCTTGTGTGAGCTACATTCAAATCTTCCTGAGTTTCTACATCCTTATGTGAAAAATGAACATGAATAGTATCTACTTCCTTGTTGTTGCAAGGATTAAATTAGATTATTGAGCTAAAGCATTTAGCTCAGTACCTGGCCTATTGAAAAGACTCAAAGGTTTTTCCTATAAGTTTTTGGGCTTTGGTCTGATTATTTCCATCCCCTGATATTCACATGTTGAAATCCAGACCCCCTAGGTGATGATATTAAGAGGGGCGGGGGGGTGGAGGGGGGCGTTGGGCAGTGGTTAGATCATGATGGCAGAGCTCTCATGATGGAATTAGTGCCCTCATGAAAGAAGCCTTAGAAAGCCTCTTGCCCCTTCTGCCACGTGAGGTTACAGCAAAAAGAACTTCTAGAACACAGATCCTCACCAGACACCCAATCTGCTCATGTCATGATCTTGGACTTCCCAGCTCCAAAGCTGAGTAGTAAATGTTTCCTGGTCACAAGCCACCCAGTTGATTGTATTTTTTTATTGTAGCAGCCAAAATAGATTTTAAAAATTAGTGATAATGTTAATATTATTTAAGAAAGTAGACTATGAAATAATGTCTATAGAGGAAGCTGACCAGTGGGTTTGGAGTTGAAACTATTACTAATGGGCTTTGCACAACAGAAGAGAAATAGGACAGTGGTATTTTAGGAAGGGGAACTACATAGCCTTGCATACATTTGATTGGTTGAATGGACTGGGATGGGGTGAAAAAAATGAATTAAAGGCAGAGCAAGTAGATAGAAATATATTGATAAGGTACTTATTGGATGTGTAAGTGCCTGACTAGCACTGGGTGTGTGGAATTAGAAAGCTAAGCGAGAACACCATCCAAAGGTATAGGGACACTGTCTAGCCATGGGAAGAATCAGACTTCTAAATCAAAGCTGATCGCCCAGTTTATAGCTTGGAAATTGAGAGTGTTGACACTAGCCGTAGAAACTGTGAAGTTAGGATGAGAAGAAGTCTGGAAAGAAAAATGGAGATTTCCATTTATGTCTATAAAACTAGAAATGACAGCGAAATGCAGATATAGAAATGACCTTTAGAAATCCATAGGGTTTTTTTGCCCATACTTGCCTTAGAATTCAGTGAAACTGGAGAACCAGTTGAACACACTGATATGCTCCTTTATACAATGCCATGCGTTATTGTTTTCATCTAAATGAAACCAGTGGGACATGTCGTAGAAGAGATGTGCCACAGATAACTAAAAATGAAGCCACCTCAGTGACAACCGCATTGGTTGTTTCTTTGCAAGGTTACAGACTGTGAGATGTGAAGAATTACACAAGATAGCCAACTCCATCTACTTGGTGGAAAAAAACAAAACAAAACGCCATGAACATTCCTGTGGGATAATTAATACAAGTCCTATCAAAAATGGAGTCCTTTAAATTGTCCAGTTTAAAAAGAAAGAGGTGACGGAAAGTTTTCTCTGTGCTGGAAGATTTTTAAAAAAGGAAAGAGTTTTAAAAGAAAGGCTTCAGTGTATATGTTTCTAATTACAATATTACAAACAAATGTTTTATAAATAAAAACAGAGTGGTGTTTTGGTTTATTTTTGAAAATGACCCAAATACTGAGGATGTATATAGTGCATGGTAAATGTGGAATTTTTTTTTTAAATAAGAAAAATTTAACTGGGACATTAATATCTAAGAACAAGTTACTTAGTTCAAATAATTACTTTGAGAATTTACTCACAACACAAAATAGAAAACATTCAAAGTGTTATTTATGGAAGTTATTATACATCTATTGTTGAAGTTAAGAGATGTATATTCTTTCTCTGATGGATCAAAGTTTAACATCTACAAATCAAGAAAAAAATATACAGGAACCCTTTCTTGAAAATATGCTATATGGGAGAGATTAAAGCCTAATATTTTTAAATTTTATGTTTGATTTTATTGATAACATATGAAGGAGTCGCAGAAAGAAAGGCATTTTAAAATAGTGTTTCACAGCCTCTTCGTTGAGCAAGCAGATGAACTGTGAAACTCGTTTTAAAGATTCCTTAGTGACGCATTAAAATGTATGAAAACTTATTACCTGTATAGGCACAAATTAAAAAGTGACTGCTATTTCAACAATTATTCTATTTAGTACTTGAAGTTTGGTCTTCGTTGGTAGATGAGAAATGAACAGCTGGGGAGGCAGTAATTTAGATCACCTGAATGGTAAACAACTGGATTTCAGTTAGCCCTAACTAAGCAGTCCTGATCATTCTTTTTTTCCTGCTGTTGCTTCTTGGGCAGTACAATTAGAATTGCTGGTGACACCATGTAGGAGTCTAGTATTACCCTGATGTTTCATCAAGTGTCCATAGATGGCAAAAAATAAAAAGGGAACCATAAACAAAATGAGGCAAGATACATTTGTCAAAAAGAAACAATCCTTTCTTTGCTCGCATAACGTTTAGAGAGAAGAAAAGTGGTGATTTTTCTAGCGCATTTCCCAGCGTGGTAATGCAGTTTGGAAGAATGGTTTTTAATTAAAACCCAACAAAGTAAACAAATAAATTCAAAGGCAGGTAGGAGTGTGTAATCTCACAAAACTCGGGGTCATTAATGTTTTCAAAGTGATACAGCACAGTGTGACTTCGGCGGCTTTCAAGACAGGAACTCTGAAGCTAAGGCAAGTTAGCCGAGTTATTTGAATCAGGTAAATCTGTTTTAAAATTCTCAGTGTAAATTCAAGTGTGTGAATTTTCTCTTCCTCTCTACACTCCTTCCTCGGCCAGCTCGCTCTAGTTGACACTGAGAAGTCATAGCAAAGACAACGTTTGTTCTGCATTTTATGTATCAGGCATAAGAGCGACTTTCCTATGAAAGTGCAGATGTGCACATTCACAAGCTCTCACACCCCTGGGAAGTGACAAGGAAGGTAGGTGAGAAAGGGGAAGCTTCTCATGGCACCGAACTCATTCTCCCTTGACCATCAACCAACTTGGCCGTCAGAGTAGCTTGGGTGCTGCCTCGGGAAGAAATGGGCAAAGGGAGAAATGTGTCTAGGAAATCTTTAAGAAGCATAAGAAATGCAGTTCTTCTTTTGGAGCAGTAAAAAGTGCCCCTTGCTTCATGTCTAACAACAGTGGATTTTTTAAGATCCTGGTGCTGGGTCATTGTAGGTTCCAAATCTGCAAATCTCATGAAAATTGCCATGAACAGTTCTTGTGCTACTCAAAGCCTACCTATTCCGGAGGTTCCTCACCACCTCTGTCAGCCTTCATGCAGAACGGGAGGCTCATGAATAGACAGAACACTTTGGAAGGTTACTCACCAACCAAACATTTGGGTGACAAAATGGCAAATCTCAAGCAAGTAAGCGGAACATTGTCCCATGTACAAAGTCAGGTAGAGGTGTCACTGGGAAGGAAATGAGAACCTTCAGTGACTAATCTGTTCTTGTGACACTTATCATCCTATATAATAAAAGGCTGATATGCAAATTGACCGAACGGCAGAACGACCGGTCGCTATGATGAGCACTGACCATCAGGTGGAAGACGCTCAATGTAGGAGCTGCCCCCTGGCGGTCAGTGCGCTCCCACAGGGGTAGTGCCACTCAGCCAGAAGCTGGGCTCACGGCTGGCAAGTGCAGTGGCAGTGGCGGGAGCCTCTCCCGCCTCTGTGACATCCCCCAAGGGTTGCCAGACTGCGAGAGGGCGCAGGCTGGGCTGAGGGACCGTCCCCCTCCCCAGTGCATGAATGTCATGCACTGGGCCTCTAGTTTATTATAATAATCTCTGTATATATATTTTTTATCTCCCTAGTAGGTAATGGACCATAACAGAAAACATTTAGTAATGTGTGTGTGTATATATATGTATACATATATATATTAATATATACCATATTATACCATACCATATCTACCATACCATACTATACCATATCATACCATATCATACCATACTATATAGTACTATACTATTATACTATTACTATACTGGTGACTGAGTTTTTTCAGTTTCTTAAAACCCATTCTCTCCCAAAGTTGGCGTTTCCCAGACCGAGCAGATCCTAACTGAGTGGCGCCACAGAGTGTCAGATTCCAAAGTTCTTTTCATTCTACTGCTAACACAATATGAAACCCAGGCACCCACCCCCAAATTGGCAGATGTCGCTTATTGATGATGGCACTTTTTCCCACTGGGTCTGCATACAGCCTCTGAGTCCTTCTTAACACAACTCTGAGAAGTAACAGCCAATTAACTGTTTTTGATATGGGACGTGAAATATATGTACTTTCAGCAGCATATTTTCTTTTCCACCCCAGATGAGTTTCTTGCTATATAAGGTTCAAAGCTCCAAGCTTCAGGCTGCCTTTGTCCTCACTATTCAAGAGTCTTGGTTCTAGGAAATATTGGTAAGTCTGACCGTGCTTCCTCCAGGAGGCCCTTTAGGTTTGCATGAGTACACAACTTTTGGCAGCCTGCTCTGGCATGACAGAGTTCCCCACACATATTCATTAGGACATGCTCTTGGACTTGTCCTGAGTGAGAAATCCTAAATATTAACATTCTTGCCAAACATAGGTTGAAAAAGTCACTTGCTGACCCTTGGCTAAATATTTTTTGTCGGCTCATAAAAAGTGAAGTTTTTTCTACCAGGATCCTGCTCATTTACTGGCCACTTTAGAAATCAATTTCAGATGCTACTTAGAGTTCAGAAGCAAGACTCAAAACTAGATCTGACCTTTCTGACCACACAATTGGAAAGTTAAATATGATCACTGAATTTCTAAATGTATATGCCAATCTTTTATTTCAGTCAGAGATAGGGATATCATGAAGCACACATGGCTTCCATAAATACTCTGTAAACTTACTGGGCCTTGCTCTTCTAAAAGGAAAAGGAGAGAGAGAGAGAGAGAGAGAGAGAGAGAGAGAGAGAGAGAGAAACTAAGAAAGAACATGAACAAATAGATCACAATGAGATTGATGCTGCCGAATGCTCCTTTTCTTCTTTTCTATAGTTTTGAGGCTTGCTCCCCAAATCATTAGCTCACAAGTTTAGTCATCCATTTTTATTGTTATTTTATTATTCTCCTGTGTTACTTGTGACTATTACACAATTAGCATATTTCTGAAAGCCCAATGGCCATGTCCTCAAGCTTCCTCCCCAGTTCCTGGAATTTACACTGTAGGACCTCAGCCCTATTTCTGTCTGTGGTTTTGATTCCAGCTCAGATTCTGACTACAGAGAAGTCCCCTCTCTTTGGCGAATACCTTTTTTCTCCTTGTGGTGATGTTTCCAGTCCAGCCTGAGGAGTCATAAAGTGCTATTAAAACAGTCATCCCTCTTAGTCTGTCCTCGGTAGTCATCACACAGTATTGCTATTGTCCAGGGGCTGGAGGCTGAGTCTGAGGCTGAATCGGAAAGTTGGTTTTAGTGTCCCAGCAGGGCCAGGGAAAATAAATCCCCGAGCGAGAATATGGCTCGGTGTCAAGCAGCTGGAGAACCAGCCCATGAATAGCGTCCAGAGGCAGATTATTTGGGTGAGTGTGCATGGCTACCAGACATCAGTTTCATTTGACTAATGTGTTCTTTTCCATCCAATTGAATGGATTACCACAGTGTCAAATAAATAATGTGTTGCCACATTTGGCCCAACACGAAAAATACTGGCTATCAATAAGCAAGTGTAAGACCACATGAAAGCCTGACTGTGTTTGAGAAAAACAGGAATAAGCCCTCAGGTATCTTGAAATGCAGACATTTTTCTTGTCAAAATGTTCTAGGAGCCAATTTTCTGGAGTCCCTGCTGCTGTGACAACACTCTGGTCTCTGAAGCTCATCCAACATGGCCACAGACCCAAATTAAACCCGAGGTATTTGTGAAGGCAGCCGCGAAGGTGGGACAATGGCACATTACTCAATTCAGAGTGTATTTAGTCAACGTTGATTGAATGCCTGCTGGTTGCCAGGCACAGAGGTGGCATCAGGGGTTGGTGGAGAGCATAACAGGGGTTGAGAAGAAATAAAAAGTGAACAAGGCACGCATTCTAGTGGAAGACACAGATGATTTTTGTATTGCATAGCAAAGTGCCACAATCAAAATATGGGCGAACTGCTAAGGAAGCATGAAGGAAGAATAGGAGAGTCTATGGGAAGACAGAGAGCATGGGCAACAACTTCATAAAGTGATGACATTTGGGCTCTGCCTTAATATGCTGTTCTAATGCAGTATTTTCAGAACGTCTAAAATGTACATTATAAACTATAATAAATCCCCCTTAAATCCTTCTCAGTCTTTAACACAAATTAGCATCAATGGCATATTATAACTGAATTAAAGAAATAATAAGAAAAATAAGACAGGAATCATTAACATTGTCCTGAGTATTTTGCACATACTGGTTAATCCAATTTTCATGCTATTTCTACACTGTAGGTACTATTCTTACTTTATAAAAGTGGAAATAAGACACAGAGAAATTAAATAAATTGTCAAGTTCACACAGCAAGATCGAACAGTGTGCTGAGTGCTTTAGACCGAGTTCTCACTTTATTCTCACAACAATATTTGCTCTGAGCTATTATAATTATTTCAGGGTGGATGGTTGAGAGGGTTAAGGGCCTGAAACTTTAAGCGATTCAGTCTCCTCTCAGGAAGCTCTCTCATATAGAAGAGAAACTATAATTGCTGGCCTAGTGCCATGAGAATATGCATGGTGTTATTAAGAGAAGTCAAATAGAAATATTGTACATATCAAGGGGATTAAGATTCATTTTCTAGAAATGTAGAGCCGTTCATGAGAATAACATTATTGGTGTTCTATAGATATATTGAAATGCTCTGGCTGCACTTTGAATGGAATGGAGGGGAGAAAGGGAATAGAAAAGACTGCTTGATTGCTACTGAAATGGTCTCAGTCAGAGTGATGGCCATGGGTGAAGGGGATGCATTTGAAAGCTATATTGTGTGTAGAATAAAGATCTGATGACTGATCTAGTGAGAGAAATGAAAGTCAACCTCAAGATTTCTCACTTTGACCACTAGGTTAGAATATGCTGGTGCCACCAACCAAGAGAGCAAAACCAGAAATGGTAGGTTTGATCAAAAAACAATTGGTTTGGGTGCATCAAGTATGAGGTGGGCTATTAAGGTTGAAATATTCGTTAGGCCACTAAATGTACATTCTGGAGCAGTGGTTCTCAACCTTCCTAATGCTGAGACCCTTTAATACAGTTCCTCATGTTGTGGTGACCCCCAATTTCATTGTTACAAATTGAACATAATTAAAGCATAGTGATTAATCACAAAAACGATATGTAATTATATATGTGTTTTCCGATGGTCTTAGGCGACCCCTGTGAAAGGGTCGTTCGACCCCCAAAGGGGTCGCGACCCACAGGTTGAGAACCGCTGTTCTAGAGTGATCCATTACCCTATTTCTTTCTCAGGGAAAAACAATGTACAGCCTAGCAGTTGAGGGCATTTCTTGGTGGCATAATAATATCTTTATATGGCTGACTTTATTTTTGTATTATAACAGTCTTCTAATAATCACATAATTAAATCTTCCTAATAACCCTAAGATGAAGGTATTCTGTTATCTCCATTTCACAGATGAGAAAACTGCAGCATAAAGAGTGTAGGTCATTTTTCCAAAGCATTACAGCCAGAGGGGTGCCAGCGATAGTGTCTTCCCCATCCCCACACAGCATTTTCCATACCCAGGATTTCAGGCTCCTGTGGGTGAAACTCTCTTTCTGAAAGTTTTTCCACCTATGCTGGGGGCTAGGGGAAGAGGACGATGCTGAGGACACAGGTGTACATGAAAGCCTGTTACATTGTATAATTCCCACTCTTTAAACTATATAAAATTTGGTAACCTTGGTCTCAATTTACAGATTCTGCCATACAGTTAATCTCCCTGTGCCTCTATAGCAGTGGTTCTCAACCTTGGCTGCACATGAGAATCACCTGGGATTCTCAACCTTGGCTGCACATGAGAACCACCTGGAACCCTTTTTAAAATCCTGATTTCTGGGCCTCATCCTCTGGAAATTCTGTTTCTTTGTTACTAATGTTGTAGCCCCCCCCCATTACAAAGAAACAGAATTTCCGGAGGATGAGGCCCAGCAATCAGGATTTTAAAAAGGTTCCGAGGTGATTCTCATGTGCAGCCAAGGTTGAGAACCACTGCTCTCACGTATGGGATGATAACGTTACTCACTTCCGAAGGCGGTTGAGAGGTCTAATTAAGTTGAAACATCTAAAGTGTTTCTGCCGTGCTCAGCAACATGTTCCAGAAACGTGAACTAAGATGACAAGACAATGAGAATGATGGTGATGACAACCACCTATTTATCTCTACACTAATTTTTCCTCCATGGCTTAGAGTAGAAATAAGAGGTCAAGCCCTGCCCTTCGAAACCACTATCAAAATGAGAGTAAAATATTGCACGTTGTCAAGATTTAGAATTCGTTGTCAAGGTCTCTGGCCTATGCATTTTGGGAAAGAAGGGGAGGTAGTACCGTGGTGGCAAATTGAGAAGCAAGAGAAAAGGACGTGTTGTCAGGGTCCAGACGGTCAGGAAAGCTCATCATCCCTCAGTCAGCCCCCAATAGCTCTAACAGAGATAAAGTGAGTGAGAACTTAGGAGAGGGTTAAAGGACACACTCAATGCTGAGGTCTGAAGGTACCAGCCAGGGACTGCTGCACGGGGTCTTTAACAGGAGAGATTCTAGAGAATCAGCCCAACCGCAGGACAGCCTTTGTTTGGACTTTTAAGACCAACGAAAGGAAATGCTTGAAACATAAAAGACCAACTTGGACCATCTGGTTCTGTAACAGTCCCCCATCAACACGTCCTCACTTGATGAGACCAATATAATAAATGAGGATAGATGTGTTTCGCTCCTGTCAACAGCCATACGAGAGGAAAGATAAGAGAAGCTTTTGAAATTGTAGAGATCTTTTGGCTTAGTGATTCCAGAGGCAATTAGTTCCATATGGGAAGCAAATCCATGCGGATAGATTTAACTATCAATTCTGTAGCTGCTTATCAAGAGGCAGTATATTTTGCAATGGGCTCACAAAAGCCGGATCGTGTTACTGTGCCACCTGCTTTCACCCAGGCTGGGCAGCAGTGAATTAGCCTGGGTCTCTGATAGTTCGAGTGCCAAAGTGTTTTAGAGAAATCAATTCGTCTGAGAATCAATATTAATAATGATAAATTGCTTTTTAAAATCAGCTGAATCGGAGTGACTCCCCTTGCAAGAAACCTAAAAATGCTTAAAACCCAACAAAATGAGCCCCAGTATTTCCCCTTTTGCTATGGCAAGGCTAAGTGACCCACTGAGGAAAGCTTTGCAACTTTTCTGTTCTCTGATGGAACTTACAGCGAGTGATTCTGAAGAAAAAGCATGATTAAGAAAAACATATAATTTACCCACGCGCCATCCTACAAACTTTCCCTTAAATGCATGCTGTTTTCATCCATTCTTCCGCTTGAGAAATGTGGGGATAAAGAAAAAAGAGATAGCAAAATAAAGAAGAAATGAAGAATGAAAAAAGTAAAGAGAAAGAGCTGGAGAAAAAAAAAGGGAGAAATAGAGAAGAAATAGAGAGAGAGAAATTCAACAACTTCCTCCCCCCACCCCATTCCTTCCATTCTCCCGAAATTGGTCTCTCTTTAATAACGGCACACTCATGGGCATGGTAAGCAGAAGGGACAGGAGCCATGGCCTTGACAGGTAACATAACTCTCAAAGCCAAGGAACCTGAAGACACACAGGGTTTGTGCAAATACCCATAGGACAGACCCGTGGCCTTCAGGATTTGGCCCAAAACTCAACCCATTATTCAACGTTTTGTGCTAAGCGAAGTGCAGTGCGTTCTGTCAGGCAGTTTCCCCTTTATTTCTAAGCCCATGTGTATTTCCGAGGGAATGTGATCCATATGTTTCTAATTCATTTACATTTAAATCATCATAATGCTGTTTTGCTGAGCTATTTGATGTCCAAGAAGCCTATGCGGCCTTTTACAAGCCCTTTAAAAGGCTTTCTCCTTTGAACCTGGAAGTCATGGTTTTCCTGTACAGAATGTGAATTAAAATAAAGAAAGGTTATAGTTTCCCTTCAAACTAAATTCCTCTGCATTTAAATGGATAATAATAATGACAACCATTAAAATAATGTGATCTCAGAGGCAACCTTACATATAAATTTAGAAAAATCTATCAGTTGGAAAAGAAAAAAAGTTCCAGCTTTTCCAATGCAATAGCCATGAATAGTAATGGGTAGACTCTACTCTGCTTGCAGATTAAGTTTAAAATAGTATTTGCTGTTTTAAGCCCATGATTTTTTTTTTAAAGCCTAACCTAATTTTTTTCAGACTTTGAATACATTCCTGGATACTAATTGCGGCTATCCTCTAACTTTTTTTTAAGGAAAGTTTTGAATGTCTTTGTGCCAGAATCACCTAGGTTCTCAATAAATTTATAAAGCACCAGAATGTTGGCTTGTTTTTTAAAAGGTAATAATCGCAATATTATCTGTCATGTATTTAGCATATTCTTGTGGGCTGGGCAATGAACTGGATGCTTTACAGATACTACCTAACTTAATATTTGCAACAGCTCTTCAAGTTTGTCATGATTGCTACCCATTTCACAGAAACTAAGGCACAAAATGTGGGCAAGTTACTAGATTTAAGGAAACTCTTTCAAATTCACATAGCCAGCAAGCAAGGGGAAGAACAGACTTATAGAACATTGGGCAGGGGCCAAGGGGTTAAAAACTACTTCTTGTCCAGCTTCCAGAAGGGCCATTCTTAACACTGAGGAGTCTGTAAAACATAGAATAAACCTCTTTTGTTTATTGAATTTCTACTATCTCCCAGCCATTGTGCAGAACAAAAACATGCAAAACAACATCCTTTATTTCAAGAGTTCTGAGTCTAGTGGTCTGGGAAGAGGTAATTGTCAATGCAATGTGATTATGTTGTGTAACTGGAGATTGGGGGTTAGAGGGTGCAGAATAGTGTTGGGAAAAGGGGATCAGCTTTATTTTGAAGAACCAAGGATACACATAAACCATTTGAGACTGCCCCACCTTTTGTGCTCTGTAGACATCGGTTCTCTTCTCTTCTAAGGTGTGTGGGATTTATTCTGAAGGCAAGGACCAAGTATTCTGTTTTCTTAGAAGACTTGACAGCAGTGCAAAGAATGAATTTGGAGACACCAAAGATGAGGAAGCCAGCTAGAAGGCTGTTTCAATAATCTAGTGATGGGTGTATGCAGTGGGCCCCTGGCCGGTGTGGCTCAGTTGGTTGGGTGTCATCCTATGTACCAAAAGGTTGCTGGTTTGTTTCTTGGTCAGGGCACATGCTTGAGTTGTAGGTTAGATTCCCCAGTGGGGTGTGTGCAGGAGGCAACTGACCGATGTTTTACTCTCACATTTCTGTTTCTCTCCCTCTCTCTCCCTCTCTCTCTCCCCATTCCCTTTCTCTGCCTCTGAAAATAAACTTTAAAACCTTAAAATAAAAAAGAAAGGCAGTGCGGTGGGGAGAAGAATTAATTATAGAACCTTACATTTCACATTTTCTCAAACATTTTACAACACTGGTCTTTGAAACAAAAAGAAAAGTTAATTTTGCAGTATTTGCTGAAGACTCCAATTTCTCATTTCCCAATGGAATGCCTATGCATCAACACAGACATACACATCCCGTCATCTAACACTAGCTTAATGATCACGTAAGCAGAAATGCTTCTTCCTGGGTAGCCATTTTAACACAAGAATGATTGTTTGTTTGTTTGTTTTCCACTCAAATTTCTTGTCTTCTAAAAGTCAAGAAGAAATAAAAACAGAAAGAAAGAAAAGAATTGCACAAATGTTTCTGAAATGTCACAGGGTAAATCTACTTAACTCTAAAGTTATACCAATATATAATAGAATTATGCAGATATATAAAACATCTGCGGACATCACCACAGAGTTCTATAATGCCTTTTGTATGATTTCCCAAAACCATTTCAAGAATGAGGCTGAAGTGGTAAGACCGAAAGCATGTCCTAAAATGACCTTTATGAGATGTTCAATTATAAGAAACTTGAAAAACAAGTCTGGAAGTTTATGGATGTTACACATGTAAAAATCTCTGTTATTTATGCTTGTGTTAAATATTTGATTAAGCATCCGTATGTCAACCTGATTTTGTGGAAGGTCAAAATAAACCAAGAGTTTCCAAAGCTAAGAGTTCAGACACATGAGGCTACCAAGTCTTCTATAGTTACAGAAAATCATTTATTGAGCAAGTGGCATCTAATGCTCTGTAAAATTCAGACATGCCACTAGATATGAATTGGTATAAATGAAGAAAAAGAACCTTAACTAAACCCCAAATTCCAAAGATATCAAAATTTCTTTTGAATGCTAATTTTCTAGAAAGGTGGCCAGTTTTGGGGGGTTGGGGTTATTAGTGAAATAAGCAGATGATGTTAGAAATTGTGAACGGATTTATTTTTCCTATGTCTGTGGAGAAATAAGACACCACACACTTTGAAGGGTGATCAAAGAATGTCTATTAACCCTGTGATAGTGTAACCAAATGAACACATTGGTATATAGCATTCCATATAAACAAACCCCTGAGATTAGAGTCAGATATCCCTGACAGGCATGTTCAGTGGCCTATCCACAGCTTTAAACAACCGTGTCCTACCCAGAAGCTCTGCCTGACGGCTTAGGATAAGGGGAATTGAAGTGGCCGATAAAAATGGAAGTCCTGCCCATGGAGCTATGTTCCCCCAAAAGGACCCTAATCTGCATGTGTCTGAGGAATCATGAGTTATCTAAATAGTCCACCACCAGGTGCCTGATTCCCAGGAGAATCTAATATTCCTATTAGAAGAACCTGTGAACAAGTATTTGGGGACTGATGGTCAGTTTCCTGGAAAATTGAACTTAACAATCTTGAGTACAGGAGACAGTTAAAGATAAATATTTTGGGGCTGGAAACTCACCTAAATTTAAAAGAGAGTCACGGTATTGCTTGGGCTCCATAATGGGAGACTGGTGCAGTATTTTAGCTTAGGCAGAAATCACAATGAATGTTAAAATTTAAATGTTCTCTTTGGTATAATAAAGGATACATCTGGTCTTTGTCCCTGGTTCTTGGCACAGAACTTCAAAACCCTTGGAATATACTGAGTGATTAGAGTGTCTTTGTTATGCTAATGAGGTGACTCATGGTGGGGGCTGCTCACCAGAAAGACCAACCATGTGATTAGAGGTTGGAACTTGGGCCCCACTGATCTCTGTGGAGGTGAGATGGGCTGGAAATGGAGTTCCATCATATGGCCATTGATTTAATCAATCTTGCCTAAGTAATACAAGCCCAACAAAAACTCTGGACTGTGAAACTCAGAAGACCTTTCTGGTTGGTGAACTCACTGACGTGCTGGAAGAGTAACACACTGATTCCACAGACAGATTATGGAAGCTCTTGACCTTGCCCTATGTGTATTCTTTGTAACAAAACTGCAATCATGAATGAAGTACATCCTTTGAGTCTAGAGTTGTCAACCCTGATAGGATTATGAAAAAACCCTGCATTTATAGCCAGTGAACCAGAAGTGGGAGTGATCCCCAAGAGTTATGGCTGGCATCTGAGGAGGGTAGTTTTGTGGGGCCCTGAGCCCTTCAACCCATGGCATCAGATGCTACCTCTGTGTAGTTTGTGCCAAAATTATATTGACCTATGCTCACTTTGGGTGGAAAAGAGCATCTCTAATTTGAGAATTAGCCAAAAGAAGACAATAATACAAACCCAAAGAGGCAGGCTATCTTTCCCATCTTAGTGAAATCAGAGGCAGAAGTCAACATCATCCACAGGCATGTGCTGGGTTGGAGGAAGGGCTACCAGGTGTATGGGGGAGAGGTATAGCAGGAGTGCAGGGGATACCAGGGCGGAAGCAATCAGCGATTTACATACACAATCACAGATGATGTTTACAGAAAGGTGAGGTAAAGGAGATGACCCTTAGTAAAATATCAGGAGATGAGGGTAGGTTATAGTAAAAAATGAGACTCACACTTAAGTGCAGGCGTGCTGTTGTCAAATGGTGAGTAGGTCTAATGTGAGATGAGGGGCATTAGAAAAAAAGGCTCCAGCCTTGAGGGCTCCAGATAGAGAATACAGCCTAAGGGAATGGCCAGGATATCATATTAGATTCCCCCAATCTGTCAACAGAATAAAGAAGTTGCAAGCACCAAGAAACCCAGATAGTAGGAAGTCAGGAAGAGATTAGGGTAAAAGATAAAGATTATCAAATAATGCAGCTAAGGTGCCAAAGGTTCAGTTTCCCTAGGGCATTCACTAAATTATCTGACATCTGCTTTGAACATTATTGTCCAGGTAATAATAACATTAACAATAATAACAACAGTAACAAGAGTAATAATAGTCAACACTTATAGGTATTTTCTATGTACTGGACACTTTGCTAAGTATTTTATATGCATTTTCTTAGTTAATTCTCACCATGGCAGCATAAGGTAGTTACTATATTGTCTCCATTTTACACAGCACAACATTCAGGCAAGGAAATAGTGCCTAAGAACCTGAAAGGCTGGGAGAAGCTGGGGATGAGAGACATGTGAGGAGTCCTGCAGTTGGTATGATGCTACTCATGTTCAGCTGAGAAAGAGTTAGCACCGGGTCAGAGAAAAATTGTGTTTAGAAGGAAGATTAGAAATGGTGAACGCACGTGCCATTTTTTTCTCTCTTTTTTCACAATTAATGGATGGACCTGGAGATTATAATGCTAAGTGAAATAAGACAGTCAGAGAAAAAACAACAACATATGATCTCACTTATATGTGGAATCTGATGAACAAAATAAACTGATGTACAAAATAAAACCAGAGTCATGGATACATGGTATAGACTAATAGATGTCAGTGGGGAGGTGGGTGGGATGGACAGGATGAAAGAAGGTGAAGAGAATGGCCGAAGAACATATGTGCCTAGCCCAGGGACACAGTCAACAATGTGGTGAGTGTCAGAGGGATGGGAGGACGAGGTCTTGGTGGGGCAGTACATAAGCATGATTGATGAAATCAGTGGCCCTATGATGGAACTCCATTTCCAGCCCATCTCACCTCAGAGATCAGATATATAATCAAATTGATCCTGGAGTCCACAGAACCCAGTCATTAGGAATTTGAAAATGAAGCATCACATGATTTTTCATTAAGGAGACTTTCTTTGCAAGGACACAATCTGGAAACTTTCCCAAAGGGAAAATTCAACAAAAGACTGCATGTGTCTTTGACTGTGCCATTCCAATCAAATACTTAATCTAGATTTCTTGGAGACTGAGAACAACCTGAGGAGGAAATTCAAGTGACACAATCCTTTTGAAGGGCCGTGCCTAAGACCTGGTTCTTCTGAAGATTCCCACACCTTGTGGATATATGAAAGGGCTTATTTATTACCAAATCATAAATATTTTATTTACCCAAACCAGTAAGGAAGGAAGAAATGGGGAGGAATTCGGGCAGCTTTCTGGAGAAATCCTTGCCAATGCCCTATTTGCATTGACTGCACAGCACTCAAAAGCACTTTTGTTTTGTTTTAAATATCTTTTATTCTGTTGGAATACAGCCATCGGGTATGCAGCACAGATAAACTCATCTGCCAACATCCGGGTTTAAATCTGAAAAACAAATATGTCAATGAACTTGACTGAGGTAACAGCTTTCACACCAGCAGCATCTGCTCTGCTCATTCAAAGTGTACATGAGCAATAGAATCAATATTATTGCTGTCCTTTATAAAGGTGAATCCACTGAGCCACCACTTGAGTGACTGCTTTGGGAGTTTTCACTGCAGGTGAGAAAACTGGTCCTCACTTACGCTGTTGACTAAAAAAAAAACAGTGTTGGTAATGGAAAAAGCATTCCAGAATAAGATGTGCCTGCCATGGCTGGAAAACAGCCTTTACCTGGTTTATGTAGGCATGTCCTTGACATCTTGGAACCTCAAAATGGCTCTCACTGATGCCACAGAATCAGTCTTCACCATCCTCATCACTGCAGTTCCTGTTTTTAATCTCTGTTCTTTTCAATCTGTCCTCTATACATTCTCCAGACTTGCTTTTCTTAAGTAAAAACCCATCTTCTAGTGGTTCTGCTTAAAAACCTTCAGTTATTTATTATTACCTCCAGCAAAAGCAGACTGTAATTTAGTGTATAGGTAATGCTTACTATTGTTACAAAATTAGTTTCTAACACTGAAAAATCAGGAGATTTTATCTCAATATATATGACTTTCTAACTTTTTTGGTTGTTAAATTGAGATGTCTGGACATAGCAGGCCC
>NW_006296616.1:180261-181284 GCF_000327345.1 Myotis davidii | reverse complement strand
ACTGGAGCTGGGAGGCCACTATCCTCTTCAAAGTTGGGTAGGGTATTCACACTGCTGTTTGTCACAGTCCACATAGTCTCCCCATATTTGCAGTTGTCAGTGGCCACTTCTTGGGTGGCTTGTTCAATTTTAGAAAGAGAGAGAAATATCCTCTGTACTTTCATCAAATGGCAAAACCATAGTGTGCTAGTGAACAGACAAAAAACAAAAACAAAACAACAAAAAAACCCTCTGGTTTGTCCTATTTGCCAATTCACCTGGTGTAAAAACTTCCCCCCTGCCATATTTGATGCTATCAACATGAATTCACTGACTTCAAGATTGACAAGGGAGGCTACTAAACAGTTCTCATACCATCTTCAGCACATCACTGTAATAAGGACAAAACAAAAGGAGGAACTTAAATCCTATTCTACTATCACTTTATTTGCCTGTTCGTGCAGACCATTGGATGTACAGTTCTGGTGAGTGTTTAAAATTCAAACTGCTTAAAATGGCCTACAAACCTCCTCACAACCTGATCCCAACCTAAAATTCTAGCCTATTTTCTTTCATTACTCATATAACCTAATCATATAGGTTCTTGCTGGCCCCTGAACATACAAAGAATTTTATCACATCTGTCTTCATGCATGCTATTCCTTATACCTGAACAGCATATATCACATATATTCCACACCTACCTGTGAAACTTTCTGCAGTGATGTTGAACAGAATAATACTCTCTTCTCTGCTTCTACATCACTTTGCATTTGGGGTTGTAAATTGTGAGCTCTCTGAGGGGTTATTTATTATTTATCTGTATATTCAAAATACTTAGCATAACACAGACAACAGAGTGATGAAGGCCAGGGGAGGGGTGGCGGGGACTGGGTAGAGGTAGGCAAAGTGGGAGCAGAATGGAAGACATATGTTATAGTATCAACAATAAAAAATTTTTAAATGCTTAGTATATATACTAAACCTCTAGTAAATGCTTGTTGAAAAAAATACATAACTGAGTCATTCAATGAAATATTTAAG
>NW_006296616.1:174966-179879 GCF_000327345.1 Myotis davidii | reverse complement strand
CCAAATAGAAACATGCACACATATTAGCATCAGAAAGATGATGCCATTAAATCTCATGTAGCCTCTGGGAAACTCCACTGTACAGTTGGGGGAGAATGAGAGTGAATAATGAACATCATTCTTAGTATTATTATGAAGACAGTTTTGACCTTGCAGAGCCCCTAAAAGAATCTTGGAGACCAAATGGGGCCAATGGACCATACTTGGAGTATTGCAGGCCTAGCTCATTAAGTGAAAATAATCACATTTGTTGAATAAATTAACTAGCAATAAGTTTAGGGCCAGTATTTACTACCAGTGTTACATTTACACAACTTTCTTTAATGAACAATGAGCAGAGTCTGCTTGCTTTTGCACTTTTATTGCCATATTAATCAATAAGCTTCAGTTACTAGTCAGTAGATTATCAAATAGAAAACCCTAGGATAACAAGAAAAATGTTATGAAATGACAATTATCTGCCTTGACTGAAATATATGTTTATAATGATATAAATGGAGACAGGTGAAAAGTAGGGGAGAGAGGGACAGGTATGATGGATTCAGTGAAGGTTGAAATTATATATCTCAATAACTACTAGATCAATGATTCCATCACTTCTTTCAGATGCATGTCATTATATGATGTCATCTAGAAACAAAAGGAAAAAAAATAGATACAAAAGGAGACTAAACTGGTCTAGTTATAGAATTTATTAAGTTTACAAGTGCTGTATTTGACACAATCTTTTATAAAACTATTTTTAAATATATTTTATTGATTTTTTTACAGAGAGGAAGGGAGAGGGATAGAGAGTTAGAAACATCAATGAGAGAGAAACATCGATCAGCTGCCTCCTAAACACCCACTAGTGGGGATGTGCCCGCAACCAAGGTACATGCCCTTGACCCGAATTGAACCTGGGACCCTTCAGTCCACAGGCCGACGCTCTATCCACGGAGCCAAACAAGTCAGGGCCTATAAAACTCTTTTTGGTACACAAAGAATTACGTTTGTTTACCTTGGGTCCATTTCTCTTTCCATCTCAAGTTCATTTCAATCTAATAAATAAATGTGCAAATAGAGGCATAAGCAAATGATAACAATGCCTCCCTTACATTACTAAGCATTTTTCTTATATGCTATCTAACCTGAATCTCAGAATAGAGGGGAATAAAGCTTTCTTTAGCAAACTGTGTAAATTGCCTTGAACAAGAATTTGAATTAATATACTTCTTAGATAAAACAGTCATTACTTTCTCGCTGCTGCATTGAGTGTTCTTTAAAATTTTAACCTGTTGCCCATTTCAAGTAAATTAGAGAGTCAAATAAATCATCCCACTAGAGGACAATCTGAAAATGACTACTGGGGAAATAGCTTTTCCATTTATTAATATTAATTTTTAACTTTACCATATGTTCAGTTCATTTTCCAACTCTGAATGTCAGGGCTCATGGTGTGCATGTATTTTCTGAGTAGTTGAAAGAATGATGTTACCCACCCAGTGGTCAGTTTATAGCTCCCCACTCCCAGTTCTTTATCCTGAGTGTAGCTCAATCCCAGGTATGGCCACATTCTGGTAAATGCCTTAAGCAAGAAACACCACAGCCAATTTAAACAAAAGAAAACGCGGAGAGCACTGCTGTGAACGGCAGCTATGCCAATGGGAAAAATGAAATCAACTGTTTGCCAACACTCTGTGGCCTGAGGGTTAACATAGTGTCCAAATGGAACTTAAAAAATCAGCCTTAAAATTGAAGCATCACAGGGTAGGCAAAGGAAACCACCAACTTAAGGTGACGGAATGTCGTGTGTGTTTTTTAAATTTCAGCAATGAGTTGATTCTTCAGAACATCTGATAAACACAGGTTATTAAAAATGTGTCTCATATTGTTGATCTTTTATAAGACCAGATTGAAATTTGGTATAGGAGGAGATATCATTTATTTACAAATGAATTTATGTTTGCATTAAATAAAGCCAGTTAAGATAACATTGTAGTTTCAGAACTGTTTACATTAGTTGATGATAGTACAATAAATTTAGAATAAGGAAATTGTCAAATTAGGGAGAAGGTGGCTATCAATTACGTTTTCATAAACAAATTGGTTACATAATCTCTTGGTTTGGGCAAAAAGAGGGCTAAAAATATTGTAAGACAGAGATTATTCTGGACTGGCCCTTCATCATCTCCATTATCCCCTACTCATTCCTCTAAAGGGAATTTCCGTTCAAGTCAGAAGTAGGAAAATAGACACTTCAAAAGGAGAAAGAAAAAACAGTACTAAAAATAGAAAAATATAAACGTTTCTGCTAAGTAGAACAACTGCTGGGGATCATAGGTTGTGTCAGCGAGACATTAAAACAGCTTGTTTAAAAGCAGATGCATACAAATACTGCCCCATGGATTTAGATATTTCATATATATTGTGTCATCCCCCTGAGGGTTTTATAGGATTTTTTTTACTAACAAAATAATAATTATCAGCAGTCATTTATTTTTGTCTGTACTTTAAGTATTTACTTTCACACTAATTCTACAAAATACATGGTTGGGATTTGAATCCAGATTTTTCTCCCTCTCTTCATTCTTTCCCCTGAGCTACAATAATGTCTAAGCCACTGACAACTGGTTAAGATACATGTGCCTTATTGCCCCCATGCCTTTTTGTTAGAGTTAATAAGATTCGTTCACCGTAAAAGGGTTGTGGCTTGGGAGGGACAGAGAAGAGGAGACTGATGTGGTTACTGTATGGTATAAGATGGATTCTAATGATAACCAAGTGACTTTCAACTTCTGGGGCAATAACGCCAACACTGAACAAACAAATCCTTACTTTCTCTTTGCTACAGACACCTAATGAACTACTACCATCATGGCCATTATGTTGGGTTTTCTTACAAATGAATTGAGCAAAGACCAGGGTCAGATACAGTCAACATTCCACACATGGTAGCCCTAGAAATTGTGGCTTTTATTGTTGATGAGCAATGGCTGTAAGATAATGTTTCTCCATTTTCTGACAAAGATGACCAAAAACAAACAAAACAAAACAAAACAAAACCACCAAAACACCCTATAAAAAGCTGCCAATATCCCATCTACAATAGGAAGGGAATCTCATCTAAAAGATCTCCTATTTTGTGCCAATGTAAAACTATTATTACTGTTGGTATTTAGTCATCATTTGTTACTAGGTTACCAATCTGTCAACAGTGCTTAGTCGTCAAATTGAAAGTCAGGTAGAACTGACTCTCCTATCTTAACCCATTAAGATGTTAATAAATAAGTAGAGAGATTCATCTGAGTCATTATTACACTATATTTATTTCAGGGTATGAAATAATTCTCATTTATCTTCCATGTGAAGGATAAACAACCAATGTAAAGTGATCTCTGTAAAGATTTTCATTCAGGTAGTCAATGACATTTAGAACTTTTCAGAAGTATAATAATAAAACTCATTCCTTTTCAATCTTTTAAGGCATGAAATTTTATATTATAATTAAATTTGCTTACCGAGGCCCAATAAATAAAACTAAATATTGTGGAACTTCTTGGTGAAATCTGATTGGAAAGGTGCTAAAGGCCCCATCCCTACCTCTGACCACTACTGAGAATAATGCTTGATGGATTCCTCAGGACTCCATGGAGCTCAGTTCTGTAATATGAACAATTACGTGATTGATTGAATTCTTTTCTTGAAATTGGAAATCAACTATTACATGAGCTATAACTTTAGAGTGATTTATTTTTTAAAAAAACAACAAGAATATGATTCATACAATCCCATGAGTGCTGCCCACTTTCAGGGTAGTCCAATTTGGAAACTACCCACTTACTTCACTAATGATGGCATTGCTCAATATAGTTTTGGAATGTTTGTTTTAGTATTATTTTTCCTTATATATTCTTCCAGATTCTATAAATATTGGCAAACCTTTGTCTTTTGAAATAGAATTTGATCTTTTAGAATAAATAAAATAATTCGTAACAAGAATTGTCAATGGCAGTAGATGGTTTGTCAAAATAACACTGTTTATTTATTTGTTTGTTTTAATAAATCTGACAGGCAACCATAAAACATTAAGTTTTTATGCAGGTTAAAAACTTTTTCTTAGTAGAAAATATCCAAAGAAATCTAAAAGCAATATTGTTTACTACAAGAGAGAATTTTATATAGCAATTATTTTGAAGATGATAACTTTTTTGTAAATATATAAATTATTGTTGAATAGTCTCACTTTTAAATAAGTATTTTTCATATAAGCACAATCTACCACTACAAATCTTTTTTTAAAATATATTTTTATTGATTTCAGAGATGAAGAGAGAGAGAAGTAGAAACATCAATGATGAGAGAGAATCATTGATCGGCTGCCTCCTGCACCGCCCCTACTGGGGATAGAGTCCCCAGCCTGGGCATGTGCCCTGACCAGTAATCGAACCATGACCTCCTGATACATAGGACGATCAACCACTGAGCCATGCCGGCTAGGCTACCACTAAAAATCTTGACAGCTCAAAGTTTCCCATTACAAACCAAGAGAAATTCTACCAGCTCCTTATCTACACTAATAAAAGAGAAACATGGTAATTGGCACACGACCGCTACACTTCCCATTGGCTAATCAGCGAGATATGCAAATTAACTGACAGCCAAGATGGCAGCCGGCAGCCAGGCAGCTGATGCGAACAGGTAGGCTTGCTTGCTTCAGTGACGGAGGACTCCAACGTTCCCAGCGGGGCTTCAGCCAGCTGGACCGCAACATTGTATAAAATACAGATGGTAAACAAAGGCCAGAAGCCTGTTTTCAGCAGCCGAGGCCTCAGACCTAAAGCTGGCCCAGAATTAAAAAAAAGAAAAGAAAAAAAGGAGTGGTTGGGAGCTTCAGTCCCAGCCTGAAAACAGCCCTCAGCCCCTCACCCAGG
>NW_006296616.1:171221-174628 GCF_000327345.1 Myotis davidii | reverse complement strand
CTGAGGGTGGTAGTGGTGGTGCCCGAACCCCCTGATTGGCCCTGCTCTGTGCATGACAGGGGGTGGCCCCGCACCCTCCCTATCGACCCTGCCTTGAGTGTGACAGGGGGCGGTGCCCCAACCCCCCAATCAGCCCTACCCTGAGCGTGACTAGGGGTGGCATCGCAAGCTCCCAATCTGTTCTTTTCTGTGTATGACAGGGGGTGGCGCCCCAACTTCCCAATTGGCTGTGAGCCAGACCACGGGCTGCACCTAGAGATTGGGCCTGCCCTCTGCCACCCAGGATCAGGCCTAAGCCAGCAGGTCGTTATCTCCCGAGGGGTCCCAGACTGGGCACAGGCCGGGCTGAGGGACCCCCCGCTCCCCCCGAGTGCACAAATTTTTGTGCACTGGGCCTCTAGTTTATTATAAAAAACATGATAGAAATTATTAGATTGTTCCTGGATGGAACAGTTATGACCTTAAATTTTTTTAAATTACATTTTACTGGAGGAATAAAGAATTAGCGTTACAAGGAGATGAGAAAGCGTTTCACCAAAAACCACCTCTGGATTGACTTTTAAAGCATTTTTACTTACGTTACTTAAAATTATTACTTAATGAAGGTTATTTTAAGATGATGATTTTAAGGGGAAATTACACAAAATTTCATAAGATGATAGAATACAGAGTAATCAACCTGGGAAAGTCTGACTGTATCCTAGGAGGTCACTTAATATTTAGATTCAGTTAAATGCTCAAGAGTGCCTACTTTGCTTCAACACATGCACGAACTAACTCATTTAATCATAAAGACAGTCTTGGGAGGTCCATGGTATTATCTCCATGTTAGAATTAAAAACAAAAACTCAAATAGGCAAAATAATTTTCCCATAGTCACATTCCAACAAAATTGTCTTCTGGCTCTAAACCCTATGCCCCTTTCATTATACCATTTTAACTCTGTGGCTAAAAAGACCAACATGCTAAGCATCAGCATTAAAGGAAAATCAGGGGACATCAGAATTCCAATAGGTGGTCATGGTCTTCAGCTTTCCTGATGGCTACAAAGAGAATAAAATTTTTTATGGACAACATGCAAATATTTTCTGTCTGGCCTGGTCACCAGACAAGGAGCACTGTGCCTCCTGTGTCATGTGTATGATAGTGTATCTATGGACCCTGAGTAACCGTAATATAAGGGTCAAGATCCAAGATGCACACTGACTCCACCACATCAGCAGCCTGGCCTGGCAGGTCCCGCACACACTGGTCACCATCTCCCACAATTGCCTACAGAGGACCCTGCCTTTGGACAGACCGAATTAGGGACACAGTAGAACACATCACTTTTCTAAATGATTCTAATGCCTCCATGCCCCTGCCCCACTGGGGAGGGGAGCTATATCCTGATGACCCTTGTCTCTCTGAAGGGTGTTCAACTCTATACACACCTTTCACAAAGCTTTACCAGGGGTGAAGAACCTTTTGTCTGCCAAGGGCCATTTCGATGTTTACAACATCATTCACAAGCCATACAAAATTATCAACTTAAAAATTAGCCTGCTATATTGGTTAAACATTTAATTAACTTAGGACCAGGTTAAATGATTTCAAGGGCCTTATATGGCCCATGGGCCGGATGTTCCCCACCCCGGCTTTAGACAGTGGCTGTTTGCACATGAGCGATGGAGTGAGCACTTAAAACAATTCCCACAGGTTAGCATTAAGATAAGGATGGCTTCAGGATACTATTCTTTGGATAGGAAAGGCTGATGGACATGTGACTTTTGGGTTTCAGTAAAAAGTATAATCAGTCAACATATACAAAAGGCTTATCCAGTAACTGAGATAGGGCTCATATTAGGTGAACAGGAAATCTGGAGGGAGAAAATGAGTGTGACCCTTATGAACTAGCTCTTCATAAGAATACCCTCCAACGTCTCCAATCTTATGTCTATAGAAGCCTGTTCTCTCTTAGGACAGTGGTGAGGGATTGGATCAATCACAACTGCTTCCTTAAGCCCTAAGGATTTTTGAGAGTAGAGCCAAGACCTTGATCAGGGGCCCTATGTCTTCCTCATCCAGCCCTCCGCAATATCTTCATGTCCATCTTTGCACCCAACTTTATTCTTAAAATGCAAGCCACACCTGGTAATGATTTTGTGCTATTCATTATTCCAAAGTAGTTCGGTTAATGACTTGGTGCAAAATAGCTTAGATAAATTAATGAATGCTAAATTCATAATGGATTACGCTAAAACTAATATTTTGTGGGGAAATGCCATCTCCTTTGACCTTTATATCCCTGAGATGGAGGATAAACTGAGTTTTGTTATGCATCTGTCATTTAGCCACTGTAATAATCAATGATTAATACTTGTACAGATGGGGAGCCAAAGGGAGAAATAATCTTTTCCAGATCCACAGAGCCAGTAACAAGCACTCTGTCAGTTTCCTATACTCTTGCTCATTAGCCTTTCTGTTTCATACAAAAATATATATATATTTCAAAATAAACACACACACAACCACATCTTGGCTGCCAATATCAGGAAAACAACCATGAAACTGCATAGATGATGGGTCTTCTACTGTGAGACAATTTTAAATTCTCAGTTATACTTGCATCTCCACAGTAATGTACAGTGTGTGTTTTGAAGTTGGTCTAAATATACATACAGTACTACCGAAAATTGTCTACAATGGCATTTTCATGAAATGTATTTGCACGTTGTATCACTATACCTCAAGATAAGATACTTCAGCATACCTTAAAAATTCCCCTCATATCAAAATCCAAATAAAAGCACACACCAAGCACACCATTCTGAGTTATTAAGGACAACTTAAAAATGTAATTTCCTTACAGTAAACTCATCATTATAGATGATTTCATGAATTGATATTACTTTTTCCCACTAATTTCCACCAATTAAAAATATACCACAGAAGAAAAAAACTCCATCCTACTGTCACATTCTCTATTGCTTTATATGTTTGAGAACTCTGGTTAGGAACCAATGCAGTGAATCCACGGTGACATTCTCTCCCCCACTTAATCTCTTTGGATCTTGTCTCTCTTCCTGGATATACTAGTAGTCCTCCCAGGCTATATAGGGTGGGGTACGAGAAACACAGATTATTCATGTATTATTATTTAATTATTTTCCATACAAACAACTGTAAACCTACTTTTGCCCCACCCTATATATGATTCCCCTTATGATGTGACGTGCAATTTTCTTTCACAGTTTCAATCACAGTTTACAATGTTATTTTTAAGTGTAATTCCTTCAGTAATACCATTCTCCCCTACTTGACTATAAATACTAGAAGGGTGTTGACTGTACCTCTAGTGCCTTCATGCTCAGTGCCTTAACATGTAAATTTTGTTCAAAAATAAATAAACTTTTCTACAAGACTAT
>NW_006296616.1:165461-171174 GCF_000327345.1 Myotis davidii | reverse complement strand
GGGAAGGGATGCTAATGTGAAAGTTCTTTGTACACTGGAGAAATAATAGTTTATAAGTGTAAGCTCTCCTTAATCTATTGCCCTTATCTTTTAAAATCAATAATATTTAAATTAAGGGAAAGTGATACTACGTGCACTGTCAGACTGGCAAGTTCCCCAAAGCTTCTGAGTTTAATACAGCTGGCAGTTGGCAAGTGCTTCATCATCTCTGCGGGGGAGAGAGAGAAGTGATTCACCTCTCATATGACGCCTGGGGACCAGCAATTCACATAATTGCTCCTGTAGGAGGAAAGGGAAGGGAAAAGTATTTCCAAAGACATGAGACTGGTCACACAATATCAACTTCTTTGGGGAATTCCCACAACTTTGCTATTTTTAGGGTAGCACACATGAGCTGTAATGTTAAAATTCACCGAGGATATCATGCAATAGAGCAACACTTCTGTAGTTCTATAATTTTTTTTTTCAAAAAATAGAAAAGAAAAAAAAAAACACTTATCTGAGCACCCCTGAGGAGAAATAACTTACTTCCATTCTTAAAGTACATCTAACTATTAAAGTCACAAAGACTGGCAATGATCGCTGTAATCATTTCAGTTAGCAGTGTTACAAACTAGGGCCCAGAGAGCTACAAACAAATGCATGGCACGCAATCAGTCAGAGCTGGGAGGAAGTATTGTACACCTGGGGTATGTCAGGGAACTGATTGAAAGCTCCTTGAGCAGCCAGCCAGGAAGATTGTATCTCCCGGGCTCCCACCTCTGCTTAGCAGTGTCAACACCCCCAGGTCAGGACGGGCTGTTAACTCTGATTAGGGCTCCTACTCCCAGTCAAGTGAGGGCACAGCAGAATGTGAGAGGTCAGATAAGAGGAAGTAAATTCCTGAACTATTTGCATTGGCACAGTGGAAGGGTCATGCTTTTTGGAGCCACGTGGGAGATACCTTTGTGGTCTCCTTGGTGAGGGAAATTCCCAGAAAACAGCAACTCTAAATGTGCAGATGGGGAGGCAGCCTGGTTAATCATCACCTGGCACCCTGAGAGGGATCAAACCAGCACAGAGCGCTTATGCTGAAAACAGATGATGTGCCCCCTTTCCCTAGCCGGATGCAAATCGCTTCTGCAAAGAGCTGGTGCTGACCCAGTGTGAGAGGAGGATTACCAAGGGACAGTGACCTACCTGATCTGAACATCAGCTTATCTTGGTGCTGAATAATGCATCGCTATTTTTTTTGTTCTAATTTTAATATTGTTTATTATTCCACTTTCTGTTGCCTATTCATTGTGCTACAATAAGTGATTCCTAAGTAGCACAGACATCGTGTGTTCTGTAAATGCAGTCCTGTTGAGGTTTGGGGTTTCTCAGGGAGAGTAAATGAACCTTGGTGGTTGGAAAAGGGGTGTCGTGGAATGTGGGACATGTTACTTCATCAACTCTTGATCAGCCTTAAATGATCTTTGCAGTAGATGTAAGGAGCTTTCAAGACATTTCTTTTCCTTCAAAAACAGCCTAGTATTAAGAAATGAACTAAGTTTTAAAAAGATTAAAACTTTGATCATGTTAATAGGATTTTTAAAAACCCAATAGGATGTCCTTCTGATTTAATTACACTGCCTGTTAGTTTATTAAACACTTTATTATTTGTCCCAAAATTCTAGATGATTTAACTACTTTACTTGTCCCCCGACCATCCCCCCCACTAAACAGATGCTATGCTATACTTTCAATATAACCTTAGACACTTGCATAAACATCTTCAGTTCAGAGTGACATCTGCACCGGACTTGAAGCCCAGATATATCAGTCAGTCTTCTTCTGCCCTAAGTGAAGAGATGGGTGATTCATTACCTCTGGATGCAAGTTTACTCATCTGCAGGATGAAAGCATGGGATCAGGTGTTGATTCCTGCTTCCTTTTCACTCCAATATTCCTTGGTTCTGAGTATTACCCATTCATTTCTATTAGCAACCATGATCCCTCTTGCATAGCTGAAAATCTAAGGGCCTTGCTCAAGGTCATATATAATCTGAAGAAGCAACCAGATTTTGAAGACTCCCGTTTCCTCTCCAATGAAATAGTGGCTTGAAAGAAATGTTGCCTTCAGATTGATGAGAAACAGAGCATCCACAATATAACTCGGTAAGATTGAAGATCACTCGAATTCTAATTTTATTATCTTTAAAATTAGAAGGCAGAAATAAAAAGGGATTTTAAATTATATTTGGCAAGACTGTTTCAAGGTGAACTTTTTAGTCTAAATCATATTTGGACAAAATTACTGACATAAGCAAATTAATAATTCATCTGAGAGAAAAATCACACTAAAGAATCATTTCATTGCAAAGGAACCAGTACCATTCTTATGTTTAGAAAAACAAACAAATAATATATCTCCTACCCCTACACAGACCTTTTTATTTACAAAATTAATTAAGATAATGAGATTAAGAGGTTTAAAATGCAGGCTTCACTACCATACTTTGGTACCACTATAACAAGAATTATATTTAGCAGCTTTTAAATTAAAAATGTAAAAGCCTCGTGTTGGTCTTTTTAGTTTAATTAGTTGCTAAGTACCACACTGGAGGTTGCTTCCATGACACAAGCTGGTGGTTGGTTGTAAATCAGTGCTCTCTACTGGATTCACAGCCATCTTTAAATGAAATGTCATAAATGTTATGCCCCGTAACAATGCATTTCATTTCAATCTCATATACTCACTTTTATATGTTAAAAAAAAAAAACCACATGTATCTAACACCTTCATAGGTCTCGAAATTGTCAGTGTGGTTACCAGCCCTTCCACCAGCCTCCCTGAGAGAAAAATAACACAACACATTGCAGGACACATAGAACTGGCACAACAAGCATCATTCTTACACCTCTGGTGACCTAGCTACAAATGTCTTCTCTGAATGAGGGATGATTTATCGAAGGTGAATAAAAACATAGTTTCCAGAGACATAGAAGCATTGAACAGAACAGACCATCAAACCTCAGAAGGAAGGCAAGGGAGGGTGGGCAGGAAGAGGGTGCTAGTGGTAAGAGATCAACCAAAGAACTTGTATGAATATAAGCATAGCCAAGGGACACAGACTATAGGAGGGTAAAGGCCTGAGCTGAGGGGTGGGGGCAGGCTGGGAGAGATCTATGGGGAAAAAGGGGGAACATATGCAATACTTTCAACAATAAAGACTTTTTAGAAAAAAGTATATGGTATGGAGAATGTTAGGCCCGTGGGCCCTTGAAATCATTTGGTCTGGACCTGCCAACGCACTAGGGGTGAGTTAATTAAATGTTTGACCAAATATAGCAGGCTAATTTTTAAGCTGATAATTTCATACGACCCATGAATGATGCTATCACTATCCAGAAAAAAAGGATTCCCACCCCTGAAAACATAAAATAATAATTTTATTTTGAAAGTTAAAGCTAAAATAACTGATAACCAAGCCTACAGGACTGGTTCACAGGTGTGCCTGGGGTGCTAATCTATCTATATAAAACCCTAAGCAACTGTCTGACTGTCCAACCATTTGACCGGTAGCTATAACACCCAATGACCACCAGGGGGAAGATGCTCCAACCAGCAGCTATGACGCACATTGACCACCAGGGGAAAGATGATCAACACAGGAACTGCTGAGCTGCAGTGACTTGGCAGCTGTGGTTCTCAGGTCACCCACCTGAAACCAGAGAGAAGGGAGCCCAATTCCAGGGTGTGTCACCCAAGAACAGCCCGGTCACAATCCAGGACCCCTCGGGAAACGTTGGAGAGACGGTTTTGGCCCTCGTGCACAGTGCACTGGAGCCTGATGAGCTGGCAGGTAAGGCTGGGTTGTGACAGCATGGAGGTCCACTGATCCCCACAGGCCAGGCCTAGGGACCCCACCAGTGCACGAATCTATGCACTGGGCCGCTAGTGTGTGTGTGTGTGTGTGTGTGTGTGTGTGTATATATATATATATAAAGCTAGGGGGTGAGGATATTTTTCCCTTCCCCTATGTACTATACCAGGGGAAAATGGTGGCACAGGAGTTAAATCTCAAGCCCTAGACTGTCACTACTGCCTCTACAACAGCTAATACAACTGATTCTATTAAGGTCTTGTCCTAGCCTCCAAAGCAGTTTAAGGGGTCCACTTTTAAAAATAACTAATTCTAACATGGCAGGCCCACTGCTAGGTGCTTGATATAATCTTAGTAACCTCCAAAGTTATGTATTATTAGCTCTATTTTAAAGATGAAGATATTTAGTTTTGAGCAACAATCCCACAGCTAATACATTATGAAAACTGTATCTTAATACAAGTTCACTTGACTCCACAGCCAATGCCCTTTCCACCACCTATACTGTATCCAAATAAGAAATGAGGTCTGCATTCTGCCTCATATTGCCACTCTGAACCTGATGCCAAGGAGTATGAAACATATGTTAAACTGGATTGAGTGTTATGTTATGCATCCGTATAGCTGACACTCCAGCCACCTGTACAGAGAACCATGCTGTGTTTTCTTTCACAAAGGGGAATGAAACCCTTGGAAAAAATACTAACCCCTATTTTGTAAACCTTCTTTTTAATGCACCTGGCAGAGTGTCTGCCTCTCAGTGGGCCAACCTTCTTCAAAGTAGCATCTCTTCTCAGTGCTTCCACTTCCTCATTGCTCAATCGCTGCAATCTGGTGAAGTCATTTTCTCATTGCCAAAACCAACGGGTACATCTCACTTGGCCCCTAGAAGCCTTTGGCACTGACAACCATTCTTTCCCCATAAAACCACTGGTTTCTTTATTGGCTCTGGTTTTCCTCCTTCCTCTCTGGCTGCCTCCTCTCAGTTTTTCCAACAGGCTCCTCTTCTACCTACTCCTAAAAACACTATGGCTCCTGGGTTTCAGTTCCTAGACCAAGTCTATACTCTATATACTCAATCTGAGTGGTATTATCTAAATGTTGATGGTTCCCATAGGGAGAACATTCTCGATAAGTCTCATATTCTTTCATGTCCTCTGAAGTAGGCACTGACTGCTCTTTGTCAGAAACTATCGTTTTAAGAGAGAAGAGCCTTGGAACACAGACACAGTGTCTCTTTCTGGATAAAAGAACATGTTCCTGGATAGGTTTGGAAGACATGTGTTTCCCTCCTGAACAAAGGCAGCCATCTTTATTGCCTGTTATAAGAGATTTGGGGCCCATCAGCTCAGATTTCCACTCCTGTAATGCAACCCACTGAGTTTATGGGCGCCATTGGGGTTCCTTGGAGTCACCCTGGAGGAATCAGAGCTACGGGAAGCAGTACAAACCACGGTGCTATGCTGACTACTGCGACTGATATGAGTGCACTTGTTTTTATCCAGGAGTTTTGTATGTTTCATGGATTAGTATCTATGATCCATGAAACTGTGCCAATCTAACACGTTCATTTGAAAGTAGGATAAAATATCAGACCCTTCATGGTCCTCAACAGTTCCCTGTACCGATTAGAACATCATAGATTATAAATAGAAGAAAGGAAAGTAGGAATAAAAAATAATATTTATTGTTTGAGAGAGAGAGAGGAAAGATAAGGAAGAAAGAAAGGAAGGAAGGAAGGGAGGGAGGGAGGGAGGGAGGGAGGGGTAGGGTGGTGACACTATTCAACTCACAGCAATTAGACATCCAACATTAATAATGTGGCATGTTGACGAGAAAATGTAAAATTGATCAAAGAAGAAGCG